>NC_140987.1:37917090-37956653 GCF_052327205.1 Somniosus microcephalus
AGTTTCCTGTACTTTAAGTATATCTCTCCCCTCACTTTCCACCCCCCACCACCCCTCCCACCCCCACACCCCCCCACCCCCCTTCCACTCAACACACCCTCACCACCCCTTCCCCCCCCCACATCCCACCCCCCTTCCCCTTCCCCCCCCCACATCCCACCCCCCTTCCCCCACCACACCCCACCCCCCCAACCCCCCCTTCCCCCACACCCCCTCCACACACCCCCCAACCCCCTTCCCCCCACACCCCACCCCCCCCTCCCTCACCACAACCCACCCCCCCTCCCCCCCACACACCCCAACCCCTTCGCCCCCACACCCCCCCACCCCCCCTTCCCCCCCACACCCCACCCCCCTTCCCCCACCACCCCCACCCCCCCTTCCCCCACACCCCCTTCCCCCCAACCCCCCCACTCCCCCTTCCCTCCCTCACCCCCCCCTCACACCCCCTTCCCCCCACCCCCCACCCCTTCCCCTCCCCCCTCCCCTCCTCCACCCCTCCCCCCTTCCCCCTCCCCTTGTCCCCCCTTCCACTCCTCCCCCCTCCCCCCTTCCCTTCCCATCCCCTTTCTCTCTCCCTTCCCACCCAGTTGCTCTCTCTCTTCTCCCCAGTCACTCTCTCTCTTCCCCCCCAGTCCCTCTCTCTCTTCCCCTCCAGTCGTCTCTCTGTTCACCCCCAGTCGCGCTCTTTCTTCCCCCCCAGTCGCTCTCTCTCTTCCCCCTCAGTCGCTCTCTCTCTTCCCTCCCAGTCCTTCTCTCTCTTCCCCCACAGTCGTCTCTCTGTTCCCCCCCAGTCGCTCTCTCTCTTCCCCCCCAGTCGCTCTCTCTCTTCCCCCCCAGTCGCTATCTCTCTTCCCCCCCAGTCGCGCTCTTTCTTCCCCCCAGTCGCTCTCTCTCTTCCCCCCAGTCGCTCTCTCGCCCCAGTCGCTCCCTCTCTTCCCCCCCAGTCGCTCCCTCTCTTCCCCCCCAGTCGCGCCCTCTCTTCCCCCCCAGTCGCTCTCTCTTCCCCCCCAGTCGCTCTCCCTCTTCCCCCCCAGTCGCTCTCTCTCTTCCCCCCCAGTCACTCTCTCTTCCCCCCCCAGTCGCTCCCTCTCTTCCCCCCAGTCGCTCCCTCTCTTCCCCCCCAGTCGCTCCCTCTCTTCCCCCCCAGTCGCTCCCTCTCTTCCCCCCCAGTCGCTCCCTCTCTTCCCCCCCAGTCGCTCCCTCTCTTCCCCCCCAGTCGCTCTCTCTCTTCCCCCCCAGTCGCTCTCTCTCTTCCCCCCCAGTCGCTCTCTCTCTTCCCCCCCAGTCGCTCTCTCTCTTCCCCCCAGTCGCTCTCTCTCTTCCCCCCAGTCGCTCTCTCTCTTCCCCCCAGTCGCTCTCTCTCTTCCCCCCCAGTCGCTCTCTCTCTTCCCCCCCAGTCGCTCTCTCTCTTCCCCCCCAGTTGCTCTCTCTGTTCCCCCCCAGTCGCTCTCTCTCTTCCCCCCCAGTCGCTCTCTCTCTTCCCCCCGTCGCTCTCTCTCTTCCCCCCATCGCTCTCTCTCTTCCCCCAGTCGCTCTCTCTCTTCCCCCCCAGTCGCTCTCTCTCTTCCCCCCAGTCGCTCTCTCTCTTCCCCCCCAGTCGCTCTCTCTCTTCCCCCCCAGTCGCTCTCTCTCTTCCCCCCAGTCGCTTTCTCTCTTCCCCCCAGTCGCTCTCTCTCTTCCCCCCAGTCGCTCTCTCTCTTCCCCCCCAGTCGCTCTCTCTCTTCCCCCCAGTCGCTCTCTCTCTTCCCCCCCAGTCGCTCTCTCTCTTCCCCCAGTCGCTCTCTCTCTTCCCCCCAGTCGCTCTCTCTCTTCCCCCCGTCGCTCTCTCTCTTCCCCCCCAGTCGCGCTCTCTCTTCCCCCCAGTCGCGCTCTCTCTTCCCCCCCAGTCGCGCTCTCTCTTCCCCCCCAGTCGCGCTCTCTCTTCCCCCCCAGTCGCGCTCTCTCTTCCCCCCCAGTCGCGCTCTCTCTTCCCCCCCAGTCACGCTCTCTCTTCCCCCCAGTCACACTCTCTTCCCCCCAGTTGCTCTCTCTCTTCCCCCCAGTCGCTCTCTCTCTTCCACCGCAGTCGCTCTCTTTCTCTCTTCCCCCCCAGTCGCTCTCTCTCTCTCTCTTTCCCCCCAGTCGCTCTCTCTCTCTCTTCCCCCCCCAGTCGCTCTCTCTCTCTCTTCCCCCCCAGTCGCTCTCTCTCTCTCTTCCCCCCCAGTCGCTCTCTCTCTCTCTTCCCCCCCAGTCGCTCTCTCTCTCTCTTCCCCCCCAGTCGCTCTCTCTCTTCCCCCCCAGTCGCTCTCTCTCTTCCCCCCCAGTCGCTCTCTCTCTTCCCCCCCCCAGTCGCTCTCTCTCTTCCCCCCCTCCCCAGTCGCTCTCTCTCTTCCCCCCCCAGTCGCTCTCTCTCTTCCCCCCTCCCCAGTCGCTTTCTCTCTTCCCCCCCCCCCCAGTCGCGCTCTCTCTCTCTTCCAACAACAACATGCCCTCAAAAGACCCTCGGCACCGCCGGGCACTTCAGCTAGTATCTTATGTAACATCTAATGTATAGTACTCAGTTCTATGTACAAAACACACTTTGTCTTTGTTTACAGTTTCACAAATTTGTTCAAATAAAGCTTCAAAACAACAAACCCGCTTCTCGAGGAATTATTTGAATGAGAGTTTAGCTGGCTGGATAACTAGATAGGAGCATGTCTAGCGAGATCAGGACAGTGAAAAGACAGCAATACGGCTAGCTGTGAAGAGAGGAGATCCTCCACGTGGAGCAGCAAGAACTCCGAGTCGGCCATCACGACAGAGCCAGCTTAAGTCTTCACCTTGTACACCACACTTACCTCACATCAACATGTCAGAAGATAATACCGAAAACGCTACTCAGCGAGTAGAAGACCTTAAGCAGTTAGACGAAACTTTAGAATGTGACAATCGGTCTATAAGCTCTCGTTGCTACAGATCATCAGCCGGCTCACGGTCGTCAAGTGGTTCTAGGGTAAGCATGGCCATCGCCAAAGCACGGGCTAAGCTAGAAGCAGCTCAAGCCAGAGCTGCGCATGCCGACAAAGAAATAGAAATAAAAGTTGACCGGGCCCGTCTCAAAGCTGAAATAAAAGCCTACCGGGCCCGTCTCAAAGCTGAACAGGCCCATCTCCAAGTTGGATGCCAGGCTGAACAGGCCCATCTCCAAGCCACATTAGACACGCTACAGCAAGAAAAAGAGATAGATGCTGCATTAGCTGAGGCACAAGTATTGGAGGCAGTTTTGGTGGAAGCTGATCCTGAGACAGCTAACAAACCTTTAATTCCCGTTCCGCGGCAGAGTCGACGACAGCGCACCACAGATTACGTGAGCGACCATGCCAACATACAGTTTACGAGAGAGAGGGTTGAAGACCCGCACATTTCTACAGACTCAAGCACTTCATATAACATGCCCCATGTCACCAACCAAGGTTAAAATGGACTGCGTGCCTCAAGTCACAGGATCCTCCCCCCACAGAACAGAGGACACAGTGCAGAGGAATGGAGCGCTGAAGAGAGAAAGTCAACAGGAAACCCCCTCCCGTTTCCTTGAGACCCCCAACAGAGCCCCTACTCAAGGCAACCCGGGCACAGGCCCCACCACCTACGACCTTGCCAAATACCTTGCACGCAGCCAGCTGGTGACTACAGGGTTAACCACGTTCGATGATAGACCAGAGAACTATTGGGCCTGGAAGTCCTCCTTCCGCGGTGCCATATCGGGCCTAGACCTGTCGGCAGGAGAAGAGCTCGACCTCCTTATCAAATGGCTCGGCCCAGAGTCCGCCGGACAGGCACGCAGGATAAAAGCGGTCAATGTGGGACATCCGCCAGTGGGGTTGAAGATGGCTTGGGCGAGGCTGGAAGAAAGCTACGGCTTGCCTGAAGCCATCGAAAGCGCTCTCTTTGCCAGGTTGGATAACTTTCCGAAGTTGACAAATAAGGAACCCCAGAAGCTCCGCGACCTTGGAGATCTGCTGTCGGAACTCGAAGCCGCAAAGCAGGACGGCTACCCACCCGGCCTATCGTACTTAGACACTTCCAGAGGGGTAAGTCCCATCATTGAGAAGCTTCCATTCAATCTGCAGGAGAAGTGGACATCATTCGGGTCAAGGTTCAAGCTAAAGCACAACGTTACCTTCCCTCCATTCTCTGTGTTTGCCAACTTCATCCGTAAAGAAGCCAAAGCCAGGACTGACCCCAGCTTCAACCTCTTCTCCTCCCACACAGCACTTGCCAGGAGAGACAAGTTTGACAGACATGGAAAGACACCAATATCTGTCCACAAAATGCAAGTGTCTTCAACTGAGAACACGAAGGATCAGAAGAAATCTGAGGATATGAGTAAACAATGCCCCATCCACAACAATGCCCCATCCACAACAAGCCCCATCCATTAAGGAAGTGCAGAGGCTTCAGAGAGATGTCCCTGGAAGATTGGAAACAGTATCTCAAAGAGAACTCTATATGTTTCAAGTGCTGCTCTTCCATGAACCATTTCGCCAAGAACTGCAAGGTAGATGCAAAATGCACAGAGTGTGAAAGTGATTGGCAAATTTCAGCACTCCACCCTGGCCCAGCTCCTTGGAAGTCAGAGTCGCCTCCTCCCACCTCAGAGCACGGTGGGGAGAGAGAGGGAGCTGCCAGTCCGGAGATTACATCCAAGTGCACCGAGGTGTGTGGAGGAGGAGTGAGCGCAAGAGCATGCTCCAAGATATGCCTCATTAATGTGTACCCTGAAGGACGTCGCCAGGAATCTAAAAAGATGTATGCCATACTAGACGAACAAAGCAATCATTCTCTAGCAAGATCCGAGTTCTTCGACATCTTCAAGGTCAAAGGAAGTCCGTCGCCTTACACGTGTGCTGGATTTTCAGAGACAGCCGGCAGGAGGGCCTGCGGTTATGTTGTTGAGTCAGCCGACGGGAAGATTAGTCTCCCCCTTCCTACACTGATCGAATGTAATCAAGTCCCCGACAACCGTCCTGAGATTCCCACTCCGAATGCAGCTCATCACCACCATCATCTGAGACGCATTGCAGACGAGATCCCACCTCTTGATCCAGATGCAGGCATACTTCTGTTGTTGGGAAGGGACATCCTGAGGGTACATAAGATAAGGAAACAGATCAACGGTCCACATGACGCCCTTTCGCCCAAAGGCTAGACCTCGGCTGGGTCGTCGTTGGAGACGTGTGCCTCAGGGGTGCTCACAAGCCATCTCAGGTGAGCACACTCAAGACTTCCATCTTGGGGAATGGTCGTCCAAGCTACCTTACCCCGTGCAGTAGTCATAGAGTCATAGAGTTATACAGCATGGATAGAGGCCCTTCGGCCCATCGTGTCCGCGCTGACCATCATGCCCTGCCTGATCTAATCCCATATTCCAGCATTTGGTCCGTAGCCTTGTATGCTATGACATTTCAAGTGCTCATCCAAATGTTGTGAGGGTTCCTGCCTCCACAACCCTTTCAGGCAGTGTGTTCCAGACTCCAACCACCCTCTGGGTGAAAAAGTTCTTTCTCATATCCCCTCTAAACCTCCCGCCTTTAACCTTGAATCTATGTCCCCTTGTTATAGACCCCTCTACTAAGGGAAAAAGCTCCTTAGTATCCATCCTATCTATGCCCCTCATAATTTTGTACACCTCAATCATGTCCCCCCTCAGCCTCCTGTGCTCCAAGGAAAACAAACCCAACCTGTCCAGCCTCTCCCCATAGCTGAAGCGCTCCAGCCCTGGTAACATCCTGGTGAATCTCCTCTGTACCCTCTCCAAAGCGACTACATCCTTCCTGTCGTGTGGCAACCAGAACTGCACACAGTATTCCAGCTGTGGCCTAACCAGTGTTTTATACAGCTCCATCATAACCTCCTTGCTCTTATATTCTATGCCTCGGCTAATGAAGGCAAGTATCCCATATGCCTTTTTTACCACCTTATCCACCTGTTCCGCCGCCTTCAGGGATCTATGTACTTGCACACCAAGATCCCTCTGACCCTCCGTCTCGCCTAGGGTCTTACCATTCATTGTGTATTCCCTTGCCTTGTTAGTCCCTCCAAAGTGCATCACCTCACACTTTTCAGGGTTAAATTCCATTTGCCATTGTTCCGCCCATCTGACCAACCCATTTATATCGTCCTGCAGACTGAGGCTACCCTCCTCGCTATTTACCACCCTACCAATTTTTGTATCATCCGCAAACTTACTAATCATACCTTTTACATTCACATCCAAGTCGTTAATGTAGACCACAAACAGCAAGGGACCCAGCACCGATCGCTGTGGTACCCCACTGGCCACAGGCTTCCAGTCACAGAAACAACCTTCGACCATCACCCTCTGCCTTCTGCCACTAAGCCAGTTTTGTATCCAATGTGCCAAGGCACCCTGGATTCCATGGGCTCTTACCTTCTTGATCAGTCTCCTGTGCGGGACCTTATCGAAGGCCTTACTGAAATCCATGTATACCACATCCACTGCGTTACCCTCATCCACACATATAGTCACCCCCTCAAAAAATTCAATCAAATTAGTCAGACAAGATCTTCCCTTGACAAAGCCATGTTGACTATCCCTGATTAATCCTTGCCTCTCCAAGTGGAAACTAATTTTGTCCCTCAGAATTTTTTCCATTAATTTTCCTACCACTGATGTTAGGCTCACTGGCCTGTAGTTCCCCGGTTTTCCCCTACTCCCCTTCTTGAATAATGGTACTACATTAGCGGTTTTCCAGTCCTCTGGCACCTCCCCTGTGGCCAGAGAGGTTCTGAATATCTGTGTAAGAGCCCACGCAATCTCCACCTTTGCCTCACACAGCAGCCTGGGATACATTTCGTCCGGGCCTGGGGATTTATCCATTTTTAAGCCTGCTAAAACCGCCAATACCTCCTCCCTCTCGATGTTAATATGTTCGAGTAGATCGCAGTCCCCCTGCCCCATTTCTATGCCTGCATCGTCCTTCTCCATAGTGAACACAGATGCAAAAAATTCATTTAGAACCCCCCCTACATCTTCCGGCTCCACACAGAGATTGCCACTTTTGTCCCTAATGGGCCCTATTTTTTCCCTAGTTATCCTCTTACCCTTAATATACTTCTAAAACATCTTAGGATTTTCCTTTATTTTGCTCGCCAATGTTATTTCATGGCCCCGCCTTGATCTCCTAATTTCTATTTTAAGTGTCCCCCTGCACTTTTTGTACTCCTCTAGGGCTTCCTCTGTCTTTAGCCTTTTGTATCTGCCAAACGCCCTCCTTTTTTTCCTAATCCATTCTCGTATATCCCCTGACATCCAAGGTTCCCTGGGGTTTTTGGAACCCCCCTTGACCTTTACGGGAACATGTTGACCCTGTATGATCTCAATCTCCCTTCTGAAAGACTCCCATTGCTCCGATGCGGATTTTCCTACAAGTAGCTGATCCCAGTCCACTTTGGCCAGATCCTGTCTTATCCTATTAAAATCGGCCTTCCCCCAATTTAGAACCTTTATTTCTGGACCATCCCTGTCCTTTTCCATGACCACCTTAAATCTCACCGTATTATGGTCACTGTCACCAAAGTGCTCACCTACTAGCACTTCTTCCACTTGGCCGGCCACATTCCCTAGAATTAGGTCCAGTACCGCCCCCTCTCTTGTAGGACTTTCGACATGCTGGTTCAAAAAGCTCTCCTGGATGCACTTTAAGAATTTTGCACCCTCTAAGCCTTTCACACTCTGAGTATCCCAGTTTATATTGGGGAAGTTGAAATCCCCCACTACTATTACCCTATTATTTGCACATTTCCCTGAGATTTGCCTACATATCTGTTCCTCTATCTCCCCCTGACTGTTTGGGGGCCTATAGTATGCTCCCAGCAAAGTGCTTGCCCCCTTTTTGTTTTTAAGCTCCACCCATATGGCCTCATTAGAGGAACCTGCTAATATATCATCCCTCCTTATGGCAGTAATTGATTCCCTAATTAATATTGCGACACCCCCTCCTCTTTTACCTCCCCCTCTGTCTCGCCTGAAGATTCTGTACCCCGGAATATTGAGCTGCCAGTCTTGCCCCTCCCTCAACCATGTCTCCGTGATAACAACAATATCGTACTCCCATGTGTTTATCAACACCTTCAGTTCATCCACCTTATTCGCAAGACTCCTTGCATTAAAATAGATGCCATCCAGCCTTGCCCTTATATATTTGCCCTGTCTACCAAGCTGACTTGTTTTTTTCTCTATAATTGGCAGCACATCACCCCCTATTTCAGCTCCCCTCTGTATCCCATCCCCCTGCCAAGTTAGTTTAAACCCCCCCCAACAGTGCTAGCAAACCTCCCCGCAAGGATATTTGTCCCGCTCTGGTTCAGGTACAACCCGTCCGACTTGTACACGTCCCACCTTCCCCAGAAGCAGGCCCAGTGATCCAGGAAACTAAAACCCTCCCTCCTGCACCAACTCTTAGCCACGCCTTCACCTGCTCTATCCTCCTATTCCTATACTCACTAGCATGTGGCACTGGGAGTAATCCAGAGATTACAACCTTTGAGGTCCTGCTCTTTAATCTGCTACCTAACTCCCTAAATTCTTGCTGCAGGACCTCATCCCTCTTCCTACCTGAGTGACAGAGAAGTTCAGTCATATGGCCCAGCCTCAGAACCCCCCAGCGCTGATCTCCGCAGACAGCACACAGATGATGCTCACTGGAGAGAACCCGGGTCAGTCAGTCTTCTGTCACACCGCCAATGACCACAGACTTGCTCCATCGATCGACGACATGAGATTCCTCCAGATTATGGACAATGAGGTCTCTCGTGACAGCTCTAACAGCTGGGTTGCACCCTTACCCTTCCAGAACCCCAGACGACGGCTGCCGGACAACAGGGAGTATGCCTATAATCGTTTTAACTCACTGCGTCGCACACTAGAGAAGAAGCCAAAGATGAAAGCACACTTCCTAGAATTTGTCAAGAAAATGCTTGTCAACGATCATGCAGAGCTAGCTCCTCCACTCCAGGAAGGCCAAGAGTGTTGGTACCTCCCCTCCTTCAGAGTCTATCACCCCAATAAAGCCAGAACAGATCCACGTGGTGTTTGACTCCAGTGCACCATATCAGGGAGTCTCTCTCAACAATGTACTCCTCACAGGGCCCGATCTCAACAACAGCCTCTTGGGGGTACTCATGAGATTCAGGAAAGAGCCCATCGCCATCACTGCCGATATCCAGCACGTTTCACTGCTTTGTGGTGAGAGAAGACCACAGAGACTTCCTCCGCTTCCTGTGGTATCGCAACAACAACCCCAACAGAGACATTGTGGACTACAGAATGCGTGTCCATGTCTTCGGGAATAGCCCGTCCCCTGCTGTCGCTATATACATACTAAGGAGGGCTGCCAAGGAAGAAGAAGACGACTTTGGCAGTGATGTGAGAGGGTTCATCGAACGAGAGTTCTACATTGACGATGCACTGAAGTCATTCCCGACCGAAGCAGAGGCCATCAGTACCCTTAGACGAGCTCAGGAACTACTTGCCCTATCCAACCTCAGGCTACACAAGATAGCCTCTAACAGACCAGCAGTGATGGAGGCATTCCCCCCTGAAGATCGTGCTAAGGATGTCAAAGATCTATACCTCTTCACTGATGACCTCCCCCTACAGCGTAGCCTAGGAGTGTCTTGGAACATAGCAACAGACACGTTCACGTTCCAAGCCTTAGATAACAAGAAACCCTTCACATGTAGAGGAGTGCTCTCTACAGTCAACAGCCTATACGACCCTCTCGGCTTCTTAACCCCTGTCACCATACAAGGCAGGCTGCTCCTCAGGGAACTCTCCACACATGCTGAAGAGTGGGATTCACCCCTCCCTGAAGAGATGGAAGCAGAATGGGACAGATGGAGAGACTCACTTCAAGACTTACAGGAGATCCGAATACCTCACTCCTATACACCCTTCTCTCCCTCAAATGCCCAATTCAAAGAGCTTTGTGTCTTTGCAGATGCATCCGCTAAGGCCATTGCAGGTGTGGCTTCTCTGAAGGTCACCATTCAAGATGGACAAAGCAAAGTTGGCTTCGTCTTTGGTAAGGCCAAGTTGGCACCCCAGCCAGACCTCACAATACTCAGATTGGAACTGTGCGCAGCAGTATTAGCAGTTGAGATTGCAGAGTTCATAGTAGAGGAGATTGATCTGAAGTTCGACAGCATCACGTATTATATAGACAGCAAAGTGGTGCTAGGATACATCCATAACCAAAGTAGATGGTTCTACGTATATGTGAACAACAGGGTCCAACGTATTCGACAGTCCACATCCCCCGACCAGTGGAGGTACGTCCCCACAGACCTGAACCCAGCTGACCATGGGTCTAGATCTGTAACAGCGTCCCTCCTCAGCAGCATGACTTGGCTGTCAGGACCTGCTTTTCTTCAGGATCCGTCCCTGCACTCCTCCGAACTCAATGGCCCAGTAATTCGGGTCCCAACGCATGAGTAAGCACCGTGTACTCACACGTGGGCCCGATGGAAGTGCCGGTTTTCAGCATGCACAGCGCATGCGCGGAAAACTGGCATTTCCTTTCCTCTGAACCAAGGGGTTCAGAGGTGGAATGCGTGCATGCAGGAGTCTGCGCGTGCGCGCTGAAATTCCTTTTGTTTCACAGGGTTGCCCGTGCGATAAGGCCTCCGGTTTTACGCGAGAAAAAAGCAGACGTAAATACTTAGTTTTAAAAGGTAAGTGGTCTATTAATTAAAGTTAGAATTTTTTTCCACAGGTTTATTATTTTTAAAGACTTTACAGTAAGGTAAGTCTATTTTTAGACCCGATTATTAAAAAAATTATTTTTTTCAAAAATTTGAATAATTGTTTAAATTAGTTTTTTAGAGTTATTAATACTTCATTTAATTAATGGGATGCTTTTTTAACTTTTATTTGAAGTTTAGGTAGTGTTTTGGGCGCCCGGAGTTTTCATGAGTTTGACAGTTCTTACTATCAAACTCATGAATTAACTTTTGCAACATGATCCCAGCCGGCTCATCGAACTAACTACACTGCTGGATCATGCAAGCACAGCGCGCCGGGAGCTGAACCGGGCCACTGACAGGAAATCCACGCAGGGCCATGTTATGTTGATTAATAAATAGACATTCTTATTATGAACACAGCTAGCTTCTAGCTAGTCATTTATTCAGTACACGTTCTCTAGGTACAGTGTCTGTAGAGATGCTGCATGTGTGCTCCTGTGTGCAGGCTGCCATCTTGACTGTTGCCTTGTGGGTAGCCTAGCCTCATGAGTAATGTAGTCTTAATGGGGCAGAAATTCAGATCGGGGGCTTGCCGCGCGTGCAAGCCCCCGATCTACACTTACTCGACGCGCCTGCCGTTCACCTCCAGGGACGCCTGGAATTCCTTTTTGAAAGAGAAGAATCCCGGGCAGCGTCTGACGTCACGCCGCCCAGGAGTGCAGCCAGCGCGAAGCCTGGAGCGCGCAGTGCAACTGAGACACGCCCCTTGAGGTCTCAGTTTAATAGGACACGCCCCCAATGTTTCTCACAAGCTGCAAAGCATTTTTACATGCAGAGCAGCATTTTAAATAGGTTTTTGGTATTTTTATGAAGCTTTTGGTAACTTTTAAAAACTTTTACATTATTTTGAAGAATCTGAGGTAGTTTTAAACAGAATTAAAGCAATTTAAAGACTTTTAAAAGCCCTGAAAGAATTTTTTTTCATTCCATTTATTTATTTAGCAACGTCGTCGTCATACGTGTCTTCACACTGTTCCCTTTGGGGAACTGTATGAAGTGGTGGAAGGATTTATGGCCATGATTAACGCTCCTTCCGTGACCGTAACCATCTTTGTACCAGCCATTAGGGTGGTTAGTCCTATGGCGGGAGGGTTTTACGGGCTCCCACAAGCTATACAAGGAGGGGGGGCCACCCACACCCACAGACGCAAATATCCCACTGCATGTCAACCCAGAATTTAGAGCCGGAACTCCGACTCCACTTGCCGGGACTGTCTGGAGCGGGGTTCGAAACCCTACCCCGTCTGGCCCAGCGGCGGGGATCCTACCGCTACGCCAAAGGCCCACTCTGATTAGCAACGTGAAATGGCTGGAATGAGCACAATTCACGGCATTAAAATAACTCACAATTGAACTGATGATGACCTCAGCAATCTCCTCAACGAGGTGGAGGTGCAGCGCCTGCTCATCATTGGTAATGAGAAGTCCAAGGCGCTGCAAAAAGGACAGATGATAGCTTGGTCTTTCAAGTGGAAGCATAGGACTCCAGTCACGGGGAGGGAAAAGGCGCAGGAAACGTATGGGTGTCACCTTTTGCGCGGAGTGGGCCTTATGCGTAGCGGTAAGCATCCCCGCCGCTGGGCCAGAAGGAGTAAGGTATTGGACCCCGCTCCAGACAGTCCTGGCAAGTGGAGTCGGAGCACCAACTATAAATTCTGGGTGGACATCCAGCGGGATACTTGCGTCCGCGGGTGTGGGTGGCCCCCCCCCCTCAGATGGGTTGTGGGAGCCCATAAATCCCTCACACCATAGGACTAACCACCCTAATGGCTGGTATGAAGATGGTTATGGTCACGGAAGGAGCGTTAACGTGGCCAGAAATCCTTCCACCACTTCATACAGTTCCCGAAAGGGAACAGTGTGAGGATACGTACGACGATGACCTCTTGCACAATGCACCTCCTTGGACCCTCAGTCGCAGATGCGAGGGGGCAAATCGTGCAATTGTTAAATTTTTCATTTTATTGACATGTAAAATGTTGGCCCAGTAATTCCATTCCAAACGCGTGAGTACGGTCGGGGTACTCACGCGTCTGGCCAGAGGAAATGCCGGTTTTCAGCATGCACAGCGCATGTGGGGAAAACCGGCATTTCCTGTCCTCTGAACGAAGGGGTTCAGAGGCAGAACGCGTGCGACTGCACAGGCAGCGCGTGTGCAGTAAAATTCGCCCGTTTCATTCATGCTTTCAGTGAGGTTAAGTCCTTACAACTTACACATGAAAAAAGCATGAGTACAGTTGCTCCAGAGGCTGCGGAGGAAGATATATTTTATCATGGAGCTTCTGAAAGGCAATATTTTTGTTTGGGAAAGGGAGGAAAGTTATTTAAAGAAATGCTGAGGTAAGTTTTAAAGTTTATTTTTGTTTTTTAAAACGGGTTTTCAGTACTGTAGGTAGAAGGAGCAATTGTGGCTATGTGAATTGAATTTGCTGTGTTTATTAAATGTGAAAATGACTCCAACATTTTTAAGAAAGAAACTTTTCATCAGTAATATATTCTTTTAAGTAATTATGTATGTATGTCTGTATATATTCCTTTGCGTATATGTATGTATGTATATATTCCTTTACTTATGTGTATGAATGTATGTATTTAATTATGACTAAGGATCTGATGAGCACCAAATGCTTCGAGCGTTTCTCCAAATGGAGCACTCTCATAAAGACAGTAGCACGCCTAACCCACATAGCTCATACCTTCTCCCAGTCTACACAAGAGAGTAGCTGCCATGGGTGGCGCATAGGAGCGCATGATCAGCATTGCCCGCCACATCCTCAACTGCATGCTTCTCCAAGATAGATCATCATGCCTCACACATGAAGTCTTGACCACACTGATGGCTGAGGTCACCGCCGTGATGAATGCAAGGCCCCTCATCCCCGTGTCTTCAGACCCGGAATCGCCCCTCATCCTCACTCCAGCCATGCTTTTGACCCAGAAAACAGGTGTTTCCCCTTGTCCTCCAGGAAAGTTTGGGGAAAGAGAACTCTTCAAGGAAGAATGGAAACGGGTTCAGTGTCTGGCAGACACGTTTTGGGGCAGGTGGTGATGGGAGTTCCTCAACACATTGCAGAGCCAATGCAAGTGGCAGGGCAAGAGGCCAGATCTCAAAGAAGGAGATGTTGCCTTGATGAAGGACAGTCAGGCAAAAAGGAATGAATGGCCTATGGCTATCATCGTGAAGTCCCATCCCAGCCAGGACGGGAGAGTGAGAAAGGTGGACTTGAGAGTCATCAAAGAAGGAACAGCAAAGGTCTTCTCTTGGCCTGTCTCTGAGGTGGTCGCCAGAGGACTCCAGTGACAAGTAGAGTTCGGACTATGTGGAGTCATTAACGACCCCAGATGGGGAGTGTTCTGGACTTATTACATGCAGATAGCACCCTATAGTGGTAGTTAGTGTATAGCAGTGTTAGTGTATGGCATTAGGTTATTTGACCTTCCTGTTTTGACCCAGAAGTAGTATCCCAGAAAGAACCTGGCAGAGTTATGGAGAATCTCACATGAGGGATTCTCAATCCTGTGCCATCTCATCTTATATGCTAGGCAAGACGCAATGTCTGTGAGTATCTTTGTTTAATAACATGATAATAACCTTGTCAGCGTAGTATTTGACAATACTTTGTTTATAAGAAGTTATTAGTTGTTAGCTACTGAAGTTTAGCTCCAGTGCTATTTAGTTATACAATTAGTCTATTCTATTGTTATAAATATGTTTATATCTTATGTAACATCTAATGTATAGTACTCAGTTCTATGTACAAAACATACTTTATCTTTGTATATAGTTTCACAAATTTGTTCAAGTAAAGCTTCAAAATAGCAAATCCGCTTCTCGAGGAATTATTTGAATGAGTGTTTAGCTGGCTGGATAACGAGATAGGAGCACGTCTAGCGAGACCAGTACACCACCACTAGGGGTGTGAAGTTACAGCCCAGCACATGGGGCTTGAGATGAGAGCCCAGCACTGGTGCAGTGAGGAGTCAGACTTGAACTGTGGCAGTGAGGAGACAACTCAGCAATGGGAGAGTGAGGTGTCAGCCCAGCACTGGGGGTGAGAGGAGTCAGCCCAGCACTGGGGCAGTGAGGTGTCAGCTCAGCATTGGGGGAGTGAGGTTTCAGCCCAGCACTGGGGGAGTGAAGAGTTCACCCAGCACTCGGGGAGGGAGGAGTCAGCCCAGCACTGGTGCAGTGTGGTGAGCCCAGACCTGGGGGGGGGTGGGGTGTCATCCCAGCATTGGGGAAGTAAGCAGTCAGCCCAGCACTGGGGGAGTGAGGGGGAGTGAGCAGACAGCCAGCACTGGGGGAGTGAGCAGACAGTCCAGCACTGAGGCAGTGAGGAGACAGCCCAGCACTGGGGCAGTGAGGTGTCAGCCCAGCCCTAGTGTAGTGTATGTACCCGTCTACCTTTAAGAGAACTATTGTATGTAACCGTCCACCTTTAAGAGAACTACTTTAGGTGTTGCACTACTTTGTTGGCTTCTGTATACTGTAATACCGACGGTGACCACACCGGTATATAAGTGCTGTGTCAGGATTTATTGGGCAGATTCGCCCTGACCTTCAAATAGTAAAGTCCTGTTTTAAGTTACTCTGGTAGTCTGTGTATTAATTAACTAAACAACCCACAGACTTTACAGTGGCGACGAGTCCGATCGTACCCTGCGGCAACAATACTTCCGAAGCAGTTAACGAGCGTCGAGAAGAGGCAACCGCCCTCGTCATTCTGCTGGGAGAAAACTCGAGTCTGCAGAGCTGGAAAGGAGGAAGAATTCAGAGACAAAGACTTCCATCAGCAACAGGCACTGACTGTCCCTTCTGCCACGGTGAGGAGTGAGCCGATCAGCACGAGAAGCAAGCCGGCCACGGTGACTGTGAGTAAGGGAAAAGTAAAAAGAATAACCGGAGGATAAGGGCGGTGCACTCGACCACGGTCGAGGGGGAAAGGAGCCGGACAGAAGTCGGGCCCAGAGGCGCTGAGACTGGGGCAGCGTGGAGCAAGGAAGCCGCGGTACAGACAGGCTGGGGACGCAACGGCGTCATGAGACAGCTAGACCGCGACCGGCGAAAAAGGCCAGGCAGCGACCGAAGCCACGAAGCGCTGCGACCGGGAGCGTAGGCGCGGGAAGATATAAAAACTCAGCCGCAGCCGGGGAGGGAAGCACCGGACTGCGAGAGGGCTGGGAGGCGCGATTGGGAGCCGAGCGAGCGGGAGAGGCAGAGCCGACCAAGGGAGACTGAGCGAGAGCCAGTCCAGCGGCTGAAACTGTTCGCCGTCAACGGGGTGTACCCAGCGCTGGTAGAGCCGAGCGAGCGGGAGAGAGACAGAGCCCGAGCAAGGGGAACTGAGCGAGAGCCAGCCCAGCGGCTGAAACTGTTTGCCGTCAACGGGGTGTACCCAGCGCCGGTTGCCCTGCCGAGAAAAGGGAAAGCACTGAAGCCGACGCGCAGGCTGTGAACCTGAAAGCCAGCGGCCGTCGCCCGTGGAGAAAGTGTACCCCTCCCGCCAGGGGAAGAAACGCGGGAAGCCGCCATTAGGCGGAGAGGAAGACAGAAGCGGGGAACCGCCATTGAAGTGGGCGGGGAGAGAGTGTGGGGTGAGTTCTGTGCTGGGAGTGTGGGGTGAGTTTAGGGCTGGGAATGTGGGGTGAGTTCAGGGCTGTGAGTGTTTGGTGAGAGCAGGGCTGTGAGTGTGGGGTGAGTTCAGGGCTGGGAGTATGGGCTGAGTTCAGGGCTGGGAGTGTGGGGCGAGTTCAGGGCTGGGATTCTGTGGTGAGTTCAGGGCTGGGATTGTGGGGTGAGTTAAGGGCTCAGGGTGGGGTGAGTTCAGGGCTGGGAGTGTGGGCTGAGTTCAGGGCTGGGAGTGTGGGGCGAGTTCAGGGCTGGGATTCTGTGGTGAGTTCAGGGCTGGGAGTGTGGGGTGAGTTCAAGGATGGGAGTGTGGGATGAGTTCTGTGCTGGGAGTGTGGGGTGAGTTCAGGGCTGGGAATGTGGGGTGAGTTCAGGGCTCAGTGTGGGGTGTGTTCAGGGCTGGGAGTGTGGGCTGAGTTCAGGGCTGGGAGTGTGGGGCGAGTTCAGGGCTGGGATTGTGTGGTGAGTTCAGGGCTGGGAGTGTAGGGTGAGTTCAGGGCTGGGAGTGTGGGGTGAGTTCAGGGCTGGGAGTGTGGGGTGAGTTCAGGGCTGGGAGTGTGGGGTGAGTTCAGGGCTGGGAGTGTGGGGTGAGTTCAGGGCTGGGAGTGTAGGGTGAGTTCAGGGCTCAGTGTGGGGTGAGTTCAGGGCTGGGAGTGTGGGGTGAGTTCAGCGCTCGGAGTTTGGGGTTAGTTCACGGCTGGGAGTGTGGAGTGAGTTCAGGGCTGGGAGTGTGGCGAGAGTTCAGGGCTCGGATTGTGTGGTGAGTTCAGGGCTGGGAATGTGTGGGGTGAGTTCAGGGCTGGGAGTGTGGGGTGAGTTCAGGGCTGGGAGTGTGGGGTGAGTTCTGTGCTGTGAGTGTGTGGTGAATTCAGGGCTGGGAGTGTGGGGTGAGTTCAAGGCTTAGACTGTGGGGTGAGTTCAGGGCACAGAGGGTGGGGTGAGTTCAGGGCTGGGATTTTGGTGAGAGTTCAGGGCAGGGAGTGTGGAGTGAGTTCAGGGCTGGGAGTGTGGGGTCAGTTCAGGGCTGGGAATGTGGGGTGAGTTCAGGGCTCAGTGTGGGGTGTGTTCAGGGCTGGGAGTGTGGGGTGAGTTCAGGGCTGGGAGTGTGGGGTGAGTTCACGGCTGGGAGTGTGGGGTGAGTTCAGGGCTGGGAGTGTGGGGTGAGTTCAGGGCTGGGAGTGTGGGGTGAGTTCAGGGCTGGGAGTGTGGGGTGAGTTCAGGGCTGGGAGTGTGGGGTGAGTTCAGGGCTGGGAGTGTGGAGTGAGTTCAGGGCTGGGAGTGTGGGGTGAGTTCAGGGCTGGGAGTGTGGGGTCAGTTCAGGGCTGGGAATGTGGGGTGAGTTCAGGGCTCAGTGTGGGGTGTGTTCAGGGCTGGGAGTGTTGGGTGAGTTCAGGGCTGGGAGTGTGGGGTGAGTTCAGGGCTGGGAGTGTGGGGTGAGTTCACGGCTGGGAGTGTGGGGTGAGTTCAGGGCTGGGAGTGTGGGGTGAGTTCAGGGCTGGGAGTGTGGGGTGAGTTCACGGCTGGGAGTGTGGGGTGAGTTCAGGGCTGGGAGTGTGGGGTGAGTTCAGGGCTGGGAGTGTGGGGTGAGTTCAGGGCTGGGAGTGTGGGATGAGTTCTGTGCTGGGAGTGTGGGGTGAGTTCAGGGCTGGGATTGTGTGGAGAGTGCAGGGCAGGGAGTGTGGAGTGAGAGCAGGGCAGGGAGTGTGGGGTGAGAGCAGGGCAGGGAGTGTGGGGTGAGAGCAGGGCAGGGAGTGTGGGGTGAGAGCAGGGCAGGGAGTGTGGGGTGAGTTCAGGGCTGGGAGTGTGGGGTGAGTTCAGGGCTGGGATTGTGTGGAGAGTGCAGGGCTGGGAGTGTGGGGTGAGAGCAGGGCTGGGAGTGTGGGGTGAGAGCAGGGCTGGGAGTGTGGGGTGAGAGCAGGGCTGGGAGTGTGGGGTGAGCTCAGGGCTGGGATTGTGTGGAGAGTGCAGGGCTGGGAGTGTGGGGTGAGAGCAGGGCTGGGAGTGTGGGGTGAGAGCAGGGCTGGGAGTGTGGGGTGAGAGCAGGGCTGGGAGTGTGGGGTGAGTTCAGGGCTCAGTGTGGGGTGTGTTCAGGGCTCGGATTGTGGGATGATTTCAGGGCTGGGAATGTGGGCTGAGTTCAGGGCTGGGATTGTGTGGTGAGTTCAGGGCTGGGATTGTGTGGGGTGAGTTCAGGGCTCAGTGTGGGGCGAGTTTAGTGCTGGGAGTGTGGGGTGAGTGCAGGGCTGGGAATGTGCGGTGAGTTCAGGGCTCGGATTGTGGGGTGATTTCAGGGCTGGGATTGTGTGGGGTGAGTTCAGGGCTCAGTGTGGGGCGAGTTTAGTGCTGGGAGTGTGGGGTGAGTGCAGGGCTGGGAATGTGCGGTGAGTTCAGGGCTGGGAGTGTGGGGTGAGTTCAGGGCTGGGAGTGTGGGGTGAGTTCAGGGCTGGGAGTGTGGGGTGAGTTCAGGGCTGGGAGTGTGGGATGAGCTCTGTGCTGGGAGTGTGGGGTGAGTTCTGTGCTGGGAATGTGGGGTGAGTTCAGGGCTGGGATTGTGTGGTGAGTGTAGGGCTGGGAGTGTGGAGAGAGTTCAGGGCTGGGAGTGTGGGCTGAGTTCAGGGCTGGGAGAGTGGGGCGAGTTCAGGGCTGGGATTCTGTGGTGAGTTCAGGGCTGGGAGTGTGGGGTGAGTTCAGGGCTGGGATTGTGTGGTGAGTGTAGGGCTGGGAGTGTGGAGAGAGTTCAGGGCTGGGAGTGTGGGCTGAGTTCAGGGCTGGGAGAGTGGGGCGAGTTCAGGGCTGGGATTGTGTGGTGAGTTCAGGGCTGGGAGTGTGGCGAGAGTTCAGGGCTGGGAGTGTTGGGTAAGAGCAGGGCTCGGAGTTTGTGGTTAGTTCACGGCTGGGAGTGTGGAGAGAGTTCAGGGCTGGGAGTGTGGCGAGAGTTCAGGGCTCGGATTGTGGGGCGAGTTCAGGGCTGGGAGTGTGTGGTGAGTTCAGGGCTGGGATTGTGTGGGGTGAGTTCAGGGCTGGGAGTGTGGGGTGAGTTCAGGGCTCGGAGTGTGGAGTGAGTTCAGGGCTTGTAGTGTGGCGTGAGTTCAGGGCTGGGAGTGTGGGGTGAATTCAGTGCTCAGTGTTGGGTGATTTCAGGGCTGGGAGCGTGGGGTGAGTTCAGGGCTCGGAGTGTGGAGTGAGTTCAGGGCTTGTAGTGTGGCGTGAGTTCAGGGCTGGGAGTGTGGGGTGAATTCAGTGCTCAGTGTGGGGTGATTTCAGGGCTGGGAGCGTGGGGTGAGTTCAGGGATTTGAGTGTGGGGTTAATTCAGTGCTCAGTGTGGGGTGAGTCCAGGGCTGGGAGTGTGGGCTCAGTTCAGGGATGGGAGTCATAGAGTTTTACAGCACAGAAAGAGGCCCTTCGGCCCATCGTGTCTGCGCCGCCCATCCATCCCTGTCCAGTCTAATCCCATTTTCCAGCATTTGGTCCATAGCCTTGTATGCAATGGCATTTCAAGTGCTCATCCAAATGCTTCTTGAATGTTGTGAGGGTTCCTGCCTCTACCACCCTTTCAGGCATTGAGTTCCACATTCCAACCACCCTCTGGGTGAAAAAGTTCCTCCTCAAATCCCCTCTAAATCTCCTGCCCCTTACCCTGAATCTATGCCCCCTTGTTATTGACCCCCCTACTAAGGGGAAAAGTTCCTCTTTGTCTACCCTATCTATGCCCCTCATTATTTTGTACACCTCAATCAGGTCCCCCCTCAGCCTTCTTTGCTCCAAGGAAAACAACCCCAGCCTGTCCAGCCTCTCTTCATAGCTGAGGCGCTCCATCCCAGGTAACATCCTGGTGAATCTTCTCTGCACCCTCTCCAAAGCAATCACATCCTTCCTATAGTGAGGCGACCAGAACTGCACACAGTACTCCAGCTGTGGCCTCACCAGCGTTTTGTACAGCTCCATCATAACCTCCCTGCTCTTATATTCTATGCCTCGGCTAATGAAGGCAAGTATCCCATATGCCTTTTTAACCACCTTATCTACCTGTTCCGCTGCCTTCAGGGATCTATGTACATGTACACCAAGGTCCCTCTGACCCTCTGTACTTCCTAGGGTCCTACCACTCATTGTGTATTCCCTTGCCTTATTTGTCCGTCCAAAATGCATCACCTCGCACTTTTCAGGGTTAAATTCCATTTGCCACTTTTCCGCCCATCTGACCAACCCGTTTATATCGTCCTGTAGCCTGAGGCTTTCCTCCTCACAATTTACCACCCCACCAATTTTCGTGTCATCTGCGAACTTACTGATCATACCTTTTACATTCTCATCCAAATCATTTATGTAGATCACAAACAACAAGGGACCCAGCACCGATCCCTGAGGTACCCCACTGGACACAGGCTTCCAGTCACAAAAGCAACCTTCGACCATCACCCTCTGCCTCCTGCCACTCAGCCAGTTTAGGATCCAACGCGCCAAGGCACCCTGGATCCCATGGGCTCTTACCTTCTTGACCAGTCTCCTATGCGGGACTTTGTCAAAAGCTTTACTGAAGTCCATGTAAACCACATCCACAGCATTTCCCTCATCCACCCCCCTAGTCACCCCCTCGAAAAATTCAATCAGATTTGTCAGACATGATTTACCCTTGACAAAGCCATGCTGACTATCCCCGATTAATCCTTGCCTCTCCAAGTGGAGACTAATTTTGTCCCTCAGAATTTTTTCCAATAATTTCCCTACCACAGATGTTAGGCTCACTGGCCTGTAATTCCCTGGTTTATCCCTGCTACCCTTCTTGAATAATGGTACTACGTTAGCTGTTCTCCAGTCCTCTGGTACATCCCCTGTGGCCAGAGAGGTTCTGAAAATTTGTGTCAGAGCCCCTGCAATCTCCTCCTTTGCCTCCCACAGCAGCCTGGGATACATCTCGTCTGGGCCTGGGGATTTATCCACTTTTTGGCCTGCTAAAACCGCTAGCACCTCCTCCCTCTCGATGCTAATATGTTCAAGTATGTCACAGCCCCCTTGCCCGATTTCTATGTCTGCATCGTCTTTCTCCATAGTGAACACAGATGCAAAAAATTCATTTAAAACCCCACCTACATCATCTGGCTCTACACACAGATTGCCACTTTGGTCCCTAATGGGCCCTACCCTTTCCCTGGTTATCCTCTTGCCCTTAATATACTTATAAAACATCTTAGGATTTTCCTTTATTTTGCTCGCCAGTGTTATTTCATGGCCCCTCCTCGCCCTCCTAATTTCTTTTTTAAATATGCCCCTGCATTTTTTATACTCCTCTTGGGCTTCTTCCGTCTTTAGTCTTTTGTAACTGCCAAAAGCCCCCCTTTTATTTCTAATGCATTTTTGTATATCCCTTGTCATCCAAGGTTCCCTTTGCTTGTTGGTCCCACCCTTGACCTTTACAGGAACATGTTGGCGTTGTACTCTCTCTATTTCCCTTCTGAAAGTCTCCCACTGTTTTGATGCGGATTTTCCTATAAGTAGCTGCTCCCAGTCCAATTTGGCCAGATCCTGCCTTATCATATTAAAATCGGCCTTCCCCCAATTTAGAACCCTTATTTCCGGGCCGTCTTTGTCTTTTTCCATGACCACCTTAAATCTCACCGAATTGTGGTCACTGTCGCCAAAATGCTCTCCTACTGACACTTCCACCACTTGCCCGGCTACATTCCCCAGAATTAGGTCCAGTACCGCCCCCTCTCTTGTAGGACTTTCTACATGTTGGCTCAAAAAGCTCTCCTGGATGCACTTTAAGAATTCTGCACCCTCTAAGCCTTTCACACTCTGACTATCCCAATTTATATTGGGGAAGTTGAAATCCCCCACTATTATTACCCTATTATTTTCGCACTTTTCTGAGATTTGCCTACATATCTGTTCCTCTATCTCCCCCTGAGTGTGGGGTCAGTTCAGGGATGGGAGTGTGGGCTGAGTTCAGGGCTGGGAGTGTGGGCTGAGTTCAGGGCTGGGAGTGTGGGGTGAGTTCAGGGCTGGGAGTGTGGGGTGAGTTCAGGGCTGGGAGTGTGGGGTGAGTTCAGGGCTGGGAGTGTGGGGTGAGTTCAGGGCTCAGTGTGGGGTGAACTCAGGGCTGGGAGTGTGGGGTGAGTTCAGGGCTGGGAGTGTGGGGTGAGTTCAGTGCTGGGATTGTGTGGTGAGTTCAGGGCTCAGTGTGGGGTGAGTTGAGGGCTGGGAGTGTGGGGTGAGTTCAGGGCTGGGAGTGTGTGGTAAACCACTGTTATAACTGCCTGTGTGGGTGTTTGTATTCCACTGTGTACATGTCTGTACATGCCTCGGCTGACTCCTCCCACGAGTCCAGGTATAAAGGTGACTGCTCCACAGTCCCTCTGTATTCTGGACTGGTCGACCACTCGAGGCACACCTTCATTCTCTTGTTAATAAAAGCCTGTTAGTTACTCGCTTAATCTCAGCCTTTTGAGTAATTGATAGCGCATCAATTTTATTAACAAGATTTTTTTATAATGGAGAAGATCCTCACACCAGCATGCCTGGACTTAGACCATCGGGAGGCGGACGCATCCACCAAGTTTGCTCACTGGCTTAGGTGCTTTGAAAGATTCCTGATCGCCTCCGCTGCAACGGTCAAATCGGATGAGGACAAACTGGATGTCCTGACTTCCAAAGTGAACCACCGAGCGTACTCGGTCATCCAGGATGCGACCTCGTACACGGCTGCTCTCAAGCTCCTCAAGGACCAGTACACGCGCCCTGTGAATGAGGTGTACGCCAGGCACCTCCTGGGGAGTCGTAAACAACAACCTGGGGAATCGACCGAGGAATACCTTCAGGCACTGTCTGTGCTTGGCTGGGCCTGTGGTTGTAAGGATGTAAAGGCCGCCGTGTACACAGAGGAACTTATCCGGGACGCTTTTGTAGCGGGCCACAGGTCCAATTACACCCGACAGCGACTGTTGGAGCAGAGTGACCTCGACCTCAACAAGGCCTCTGAACTCGCACTATCATTGGACGCAGCCTACCGGGGCATGGATGCCTACTCCTCTGCACCGTGGACGCCGCGGGGAATGACAGCCTGGAACACGGTAGGACCGTCTCATAGCGCCGTGCCACCCCAGCCACATCCCAGCAACGGCCCAACTACCGCAGCAGTGTCCCCAGGCCAGAAATGCTACTTCTGTGGCCAGGCCAAACACCCCAGAGCGCGCTGCCCGGCGAAAAATGCGATCTGCTCGGGCTGCGGGAAGAAGGGACACTACGCCAGCGTCTGCAGGGCCAAAGCCACCCCGAACCCCAGCAGCACCGCGTGCGGGCCGCCATCTTGGGCCTCCCCAGCCATGTGCGAACCACCGGAACAGCAGCCATTTTGGACGCCTCCAGCCACATGGGGATCATGGACGCCGCCATCTTGGACGCCAGCCGGGACGCAACAGGCCCCCAACACCGCCTCACCTGATACCCGCAGCGACACACCGACCCCTACGCTGGCCTCCGTTACGCTGGACCAAGCGAGACCGCACCAACTGGCCCGGTCCACAATGGACATTCAGGTAAATGGTCACGAAACAACCTGCCTTTTTGACTCTGGGAGCACGGAGAGCTTCATCCACCCCGACACTGTGCGGCGTTGCTCTCTCCCAGTCCTGCCTGCGCACCAGCGGATTTCTATGGCCTCCAAGTCCCAGTCGGCGGACATTGGCGGCTACTGCGTGGTGACACTCTTAGTAGACGGGACTGTGTACGATAACTTTAAACTTCTGGTCCTGCCCCACCTCTGCGCTGCTGTTCTACTGGGGTTAGGTTTTCAGTGCCACCTTAAAAGTGTTACGATGGCGTACGGTGGACCCCTACCCCCACTCACAGTCCGCAGCCAGCAGCTTCCAAACTGCCCGCCGCGCACCAGGTGCAACCTCTCCACACTCAGAGTCACCGCCCCCCCCACTGTTTGCTAACCTCACCCCCGACTGTAAGCCCATCGCCACAAAGAGCAGGCGATACAGTGCCGGGGACAGGGTTTTCATTAAAACCGAAGTGGAGTGGCTCCTGAAGGAGGGGATTATTGAGGGCAGCACCAGCCCCTGGCGAGCCCAGGTTGTGGTCGGTAAGACCGGCGAGAAGCAGCGCCTGGTCATCGACTACAGCCAGACAATAAATCGCTACACCCTGCTGGACGCTTACCCACTCCCCCGCATAGCTGATATGGTCAACCAGATCACGCAGTACCACGTCTTCTCGACCATTGACCTGAAATCAGCGTACCACCAGCTCTCTATCCGCCCTGAGGACCACCAGTATACTGCCTTTGAGGCAAATGGCCGCCTCTATCACTTCCTTAGGGTTCCCTTTGGCGTCACCAACGGGGTCTCCGTCTTCCAAAGGGAGATGGACCGGATGGTCGATCAAAATGCGTTGCAGGCCACTTTCCCATATCTGGACAATGTGACCATCTGCGGCCATGACTTGCAGGACCATGACGCAAACCTTGAAAAATTCCTCTGCACTGCCCAACTCCTGAACCTGATGTATAACAAGGAGAAGTGCATATTGCACACAACCCGCCTCACCATCCTTGGCTGTGTTGTGGAACACGGAGTCATCGGTCCCGACCCCGACTGGATGTGTCCCCTTATGGAACTCCCACTGCCCCACTGCCTCAAGGCCCTGAAGAGGTGCCTAGGGTTTTTCTCCTATTACGCCCAGTGGGTCCCCTACTATGTGGACAAGGCCCGTCCGCTGATCAAGTCCACCTCTTTTCCCTTGACGGCAGAGGCCCGCTTAGCCTTCCACTGTATCAAGGAAGACATTGCCAAAGCCACCATGCATGCAGTGGACGAATCCATCCCCTTCCAGGTGGAAAGCGACGCATCCGACTTTGCCCTGGCCGCTACCCTTAATCAGGCGGGGAGACCCGTGGCCTTCTTTTCACGAACCCTCCAGGGCCCGGAGACCAGCCACTCTGCTGTTGAGAAGGAGGCCCAGGCTATTGTGGAGGCTGTGCGTCATTGGAGGCACTACCTGGCCGGAAAACGATTTACCCTGCTCACTGACCAGCGTTCAGTCGCTTTTATGTTTAACAACAAGCAGAGGGGCAAAATCAAAAGCGACAAGATCTTGAGGTGGAGAATCGAACTTTCCACCTACAATTACGAGATCTTGTACCGGCCCGGGAAGCTCAATGAACCCCCGGATGCTCTATCGCGTGGCACCTGCGCCAGCATGCAGATCGATAGACTGCGGGCCCTCCACAATGACCTCTGCCACCCGGGGGGTCACCAGGTTCTTCCACTTCATCAAGGCCCGCAACCTGCCTTACTCCATTGAAGAGGTCAGGACCATGACCAGGAACTGCCAAGTCTGCGCTGAGTGCAAACCGCGCTTTTATAGACCAGACAGGGCTCACCTGATAAAAGCCACTCGCCCCTTCGAGCGCCTGAGCGTTGATTTTAAAGGGCCTCTCCCCTCCTCCGACCGCAATGTGTACTTCCTCAACATCATTGATGAGTACTCCCGTTTCCCGTTGGCCATCCCCTGCCCGGACATGACCAGTGCCACGGTCATTAAATGTCTGAACAACCTCTTCACCCTGTTCGGTTTCCCCAGCTATATCCATAGCGACCGGGGCTCATCGTTTATGAGCGACGAACTCCGCCAATACCTGCTCGCTAGGGGTACTGCCACAAGCAGGACCACCAGTTACAACCCCCGGGGGAACGGACAGGTGGAAAGAGAGAATGCGACAGTTTGGAAGGCCGCCCTGCTAGCTTAAAGTCTAGGGGCCTTCCGACCTCCCACTGGCAGGATGTGCTCCCCGATGCGCTCCACTCTATTCGGTCACTGCTCTGCACTGCCACTAACGCCACCCCTCATGAGAAAATGTTTGTCTTCCCAAGGAAGTCCACATCGGGGACATCGCCACCGCCATGGCTGACGTCCCCAGGGCCGGTCCTACTGAGAAGGCACGTGAGGACCCATAAAACGGACCCCCTGGTCGAGAGGGTCGACCTCCTCCACGCCAAACCCCAGTATGCTTACATTGCGTACCCGGACGGGCGGGAGGACACAGTCTCCATACGAGACCTCGCACCCTCGGGGGCCCCAGTAACCCACTACCCACTACCACCCCCCCACCCCCACGATCCAATATCCAACCCCAGCAGACAGCACGCCTGGGACCCGCGACCCGCTCGACACCCACGAGGACTACACAGCAGTGCCCCAGCCTACGCGATAATTGACGCCGGAAGCTTCACTACCCCTGCCGTCGCCATGTCGATCACAGCGGCAGACAAGACCTCCGGAGAGACTCCAATACACAAACTTTTAATACATTTCACCCTGCCGGACTCATTTTTAAACAAGGGGTGAATGTGGTAAACCACTGGGGGTTGGGGTACAGAGTGGAGCTATAGTAGGGGGCGATTTACGGCCAAATACAGAGGGAAAAACAAGTCAGCTGGGAAGGCAGAGCAAATATGTGAAGGCAAAAGAGAATATGGCAGGGCTGGAAGGCATTTATTTTAATGCAAGGAGTCTTGCAAATAAGGTGGATGAACTGAAGTTGTTGTTGAACACATGGGAGTACGATATTGTTGCTATCATGGAGACATGGTTGAGGGAGGGTCAGGACAGGCAGCTCAATATTCCGGGGTATAGAATCTTCAGGCGAGACAGAGGGGGGTGTAAAAGGGGAGGGGGTGTTGCAGTATTAATTAAGGAGTCAATTACTGCTGTAAGGAGGGACGATATATTAGCGGGTTCCTCTAATGAGGCCATATGGGTAGAACTTAAAAACAAAAAGGGGGCAAGCACTTTGCTGGGAGTGTACTATAGGCCCCCAAACAGTCAGGGGGAGATAGAGGAACAGATATGTTGGCAAATCTCAGAGAAGTGCGAAAATAATAGGGTAATAATAGTGGGGGATTTCAACTTCCCCAATATAAATTGGGACAGTCAGAGTGTGAAAGGCTTAGAGGGTGCAGAATTCTTAAAGTGCATCCAGGAGAGCTTTTTGAGCCAACATGTAGAAAGTCCTACAAGAGAGGGGGCGGTACTGGACCTAATTCTGGGGAATGTAGCCGGGCAAGTGGTGGAAGTGTCAGTAGGAGAGCATTTTGGCGACAGTGACCATAATTCGGTGAGATTTAAGGTGGTCATGGAAAAAGACAAAGACGGCCCGGAAATAAGGGTTCTAAATTGGGGGAAGGCCGATTTTAATATGATAAGGCAGGATCTGGCCAAAGTGGACTGGGAGCAGCTGCTTATAGGAAAATCCACATCAAAACAGTGGGAGACTTTCAGAAGGGAAATAGACAGAGTACAACGCCAACATGTTCCTGTAAAGGTCAAGGGTGGGACCAACAAGCAAAGGGAACCTTGGATGACAAGGGATATACAAAAATGCATTAGAAATAAAAGGGGGGCTTTTGGCAGTTACAAAAGACTAAAGACAGAAGAAGCCCTAGAGGGCATACTTAAAAAAGAAATTAGGAGGGCGAGGAGGGGCCATGAAATAACACTGGCGAGCAAAATAAAGGAAAATCCTAAGATGTTTTATAAGTATATTAAGGGCAAGAGGATAACCAGGGAAAGGGTAGGGCCCATTAGGGACCAAAGTGGCAAGCTGTGTGTAGAGCCAGAGGATGTAGGCGGGGTTTTAAATGAATTTTTTGCATCTGTGTTCACTATGGAGAAAGACGATGCAGACATAGAAATCGGGCAAGGGGACTGTGACATACTTGAACATATTAGCATCGAGAGGGAGGAGGTGCTAGCGGTTTTAGCGGGCCAAAAAGTGGATAAATCCCCAGGCCCGGACGAGATGTATCCCAGGCTGCTGTGGGAGGCAAGGGAGGAGATTGCAGGGGCTCTGACACTAATTTTCAGAATCTCTCTGGCCACAGGGGATGTACCAGAGGACTGGAGAACAGCTAACGTAGTACCATTATTCAAGAAGGGTAGCAGGGATAAACCAGGGAATTACAGGCCAGTGAGTCTAACATCTGTGGTGGGGAAATTATTGGAAAAAATTCTGAGGGACAAAATTAATCTCCACTTGGAGAGGCAAGGATTAATCGGGGATAGTCAGCATGGCTTTGTCAAGGGTAAATCATGTCTAACAAATCTGATCGAATTTTTCGAGGGGGTGACTAGTGGGGTGGATGAGGGAAATGCTGTGGATGTGGTTTACATGGACTTCAGTAAAGCTTTTGACAAAGTCCCGCATAGGAGACTGGTCAAGAAGGTAAGAGCCCATGGGATCCAGGGTGCCTTGGCGCATTGGATCCTAAACTGGCTGAGTGGCAGGAGGCAGAGGGTGATGGTCGAAGGTTGCTTTTGTGACTGGAAGCCTGTGTCCAGTGGGGTACCTCAGGGATCGGTGCTGGGTCCCTTATTGTTTGTGATCTACATAAATGATTTGGATGAGAATGTAAAAGGTATGATCAGTAAGTTCGCAGATGACACGAAAATTGGTGGGGTGGTAAATTGTGAGGAGGAAAGCCTCCGGCTACAGGACGATATAAACGGGTTGGTCAGATGGGCGGAAAAGTGGCAAATGGAATTTAACCCTGAAAAGTGCGAGGTGATGCATTTTGGACGGACAAATAAGGCAAGGGAATACACAATGAGTGGTAGGACCCTAGGAAGTACAGAGGGTCAGAGGGACCTTGGTGTACATGTACATAGATCCCTGAAGGCAGCGGAGCAGGTAGATAAGGTGGTTAAAAAGGCATATGGGATACTTGCCTTCATTAGCCGAGGCATAGAATATAAGAGCAGGGAGGTTATGATGGAGCTGTACAAAACGCTGGTGAGGCCACAGCTGGAGTACTGTGTGCAGTTCTGGTTGCCTCACTATAGGAAGGATGTGATTGCTTTGGAGAGGGTGCAGAGAAGATTCACCAGGATGTTACCTGGGATGGAGCGCCTCAGCTATGCAGAGAGTCTGGACAGGCTGGAGTTGTTTTCCTTGGAGCAGAGAAGGCTGAGGGGGGACCTGATTGAGGTGTACAAAATAATGAGGGGCATAGATAGGGTAGATAAAGAGGAACTTTTCCCCTTAGTGGGGGGGTCAATAACAAGGGGGCATAGATTCAGGGTAAGGGGCAGGAGATTTAGAGGGGATTTGAGGAGGAACTTTTTCACCCAGAGGGTGGTTGGAATGTGGAACTCAATGCCTGAAAGGGTGGTGGAGGCAGGAACCCTCACAACATTCAAGAAGCATTTGGATGAGCACTTGAAATGCCATTGCATACAAGGCTATGGACCAAATGCTGGAAAATGGGATTAGACTGGACAGGGATGGATGGGCGGCGCAGACACGATGGGCCGAAGGGCCTCTTTCTGTGCTGTAAAACTCTATGACTCTATGACTGTTATACCTGCCTGTGTGGGTGTTTGTATTCCACTATGTACATGTCTGTACATGCCTCGGCTGACTCCACCCACGAGTCCAGGTATAAAGGTGACTGCTCCACAGTACCTCTGTATTCTGGACTGGTCGACCACTCGAGGCACACCTTCATTCTCTTGTTAATAAAAGCCTGTTAGTTACTCGCTTAACCTCAGTCTTTTGAGTAATTGATAGCGCATCAGAGTGTGAGGTGAGTGCAGGGCTCGGAACGTGGGGTGAGTTCAGGGCTGGGAGTGTGTGGTGAGCTCAGGGCTGGGAGCGTAGGGTGAGTTCAGGGCTGGGAGTGTGGGGTGAGTTCAGGGCTGGGAGTGTGGGGTGAGTTCAGTGCTCGGAGTTTGGGGTGAGTTCAGTGCTCGGAGTTTGGGGTTAGTTCACGGCTGGGAGTGTGGAGTGAGTTCAGGGCTGGGAGTGTGGCGAGAGTTCAGGGCTGGGAGTGTGGCGAGAGTTCAGGGCTCGGATTGTGGGGTGAGTTCAGGGCTGGGAGTGTGTGGTGAGTTCAGGGCTCGGAATGTGTGGGGTGAGTTCAGGGCTGGGAGTGTTGGGTGAGAGCAGGGCTGTGAGTGTGTGGTGAGTTCAGGGCTCAGAGGGTGGGGTGAGTTCAGGGCTGGGATTTTGGCGAGAGTTCAGGGCAGGGAGTGTGGGGTCAGTTCAGGGTGTGGGATGAGTTCAGGGCTGTGAGTGTGGAGTGAGTTCAGGGCTGGGAGTGAGTTCAGGGCTGGGAGTGTGTGGTCAGTCCAGGGCTGGGAGTGTGGGGTGAATTCAGGGCTGGGAGTGTGGGGTGAGTTCAGGGCTGGGAGTGTGGGGTCAGTTCAGGGCTGGGTATGTGGGGTGAATTCAGGGCTGGGAGTGTGGGGTGAATTCAGGGCTGGGAGTGTGGGGTCAGTTTAGGGCTGGGTATGTGGGGTGAGTTCAGGGCTGGGAGTGTAGGGTGAGTTCAGGGCTGGGAGTGTAGGGTGAGTTTAGGGCTGGAATAGTGGGGTGTGTTCAGGGCTCGGAGTGTTGGGTGAGAGCAGGGCTGTGAGTGTGTGGTGAGTTCAGGGCTCAGTGTGGGGTGAGTTCAGGGCTGGGAGTGTGGGGTGAGTTTAGGGCTGGGAGAGTGGGGAGAGTTCAGGGCTCGGAGTGTTGGGTGAGAGCAGGGCTGTGAGTGTGTGGTGAGTTCAGGGCTCAGTGTGGGGTGAGTTCAGGGCTGGGAGTGTGGGGTGAGTTTAGGGCTGGGAGAGTGGGGAGAGTTCAGGGCTCGGAGTGTTGGGTGAGAGCAGGGCTGTGAGTGTGTGGTGAGTTCAGGGCTCAGTGTGGGGTGAGTTCAGGGCTGGGATTGTGGGGCGAGTTCAGGGCTGGGATTGTGGGGTGAGTTCAGGGCTCAGTGTGGGGTGAGTTTAGGGCTGGGAGTGTGGGGCGAGTTCAGGGCTGGGAGTGTTGGGTGAGAGCAGGGCTCGGAGTTTGTGGTTAGTTCACGGCTGGGAGTGTGAGGTGAATTCAGGGCTGGGAGTGTCGGGTGAGTTCAGGACTTTGTGTGTGGGTTGTTGTTCAGTGCTGGGTCGTGTGTGGTTTGTTCAGGGCTGGGAATTGAACCTTTAAATTCAGACCCTTATTATAGGACAAAGCAGCCCGCTTTGTATCAAAATAATAAATTGCAGGACAACGGAGTATTACAGTTTAACTCTTTTATTAACCACTAGCTGGAGTGCCCGGCGGTGTCGAGCATTTTTTGAGGGCGTGTTGTTGTTGGAAGATAGAGAGCGCGCGACGGGGGGGGAAGAGAGAGATCGACGGGGGGGGGAAGAGAGAGAGCGACGGGGGGGGAAGAGAGAGGGCGACGGGGGGGGAAGAGATGGGCGACGGGGGGAAGAGAGAGAGCGACGGGGGAAGAGAGAGAGCGACGGGGGGAAGAGAGAGAGTGACTGGGGGGGAAGAGCGAGAGCGCCGGGGGGGAAGAGAGAGAGCGACGGGGGGAAGAGAGAGCGACGGGGGGGAAGAGAGAGCGCGACTGGGGGGAAGAGAGAGAGCGACTGGGGGGAAGAGAGAGAGCGACGGGGGGAAGAGAGAGAGCGACGGGGGTGGAAGAGAGAGAGCGACTGGGGGGAAGAGAGAGAGCGACGGGGGGGAAGAGAGAGAGCGACGGAGGGGGGAAGAGAGAGAGCGACTGGGGGGGAAGAGAGAGAGCGACTGGGGGGGAAGAGAGAGAGCGACGGGGGGGAAGAGAGAGAGCGACGGGGGGGAAGAGAGAGAGCGACGGGGGGGAAGAGGGAGAGCGACGGGGGGGAAGAGAGAGAGCGACTGGGCGGAAGAGAGAGAGCGACGGGGGGGAAGAGAGAGAGCGACGGGGGAAGAGAGAGAGCGATAGGGGGGAAGAGAGAGAGTGACGGGGGGGAAGGGAGAAAGCGACGGAGGGTGAAGGAGGAGAGCGACGAGGGGGGAAGGGAGAGAGCGACGGAGGGGGGAAGAGAGAGAGCGACTGGGGGGAAGAGAGAGAGCGACTGGGCGGAAGAGAGAGAGCGACGGGGGGGAAGAGAGAGAGCGACGGGGGGGAAGAGAGAGAGCGACGGGGGGGAAGGGAGAAAGCGACGGAGGGGGGAAGGGAGAGAGCGACGGAGGGGGAAGGGAGAGAGCGCCGGGGGGAAGGGAGAGACGGGGGAAGAGAGACACGGGGAGGAGAGAGAGAGAGAGAGAGCGAGGGAAGGAAAGAGCGAGGGAAGGAAAGAGAGAGGGAAGGAAAGAGAGAGAGGGAAGGAGAGAGAGAGGGAAGGAGAGAGAGTAAGAGGGAAGGAGAGAGAGTAAGAGGGAAGGAGAGAGAGGGAAAGAGAGAGAGAGAGGAAAGAGAGAGATACAGAGAGCAAAGGAGGGAGAGAGGGAATGAGAGAGGGAGAGAGAGACAGAGACAGAGGGAGGAGAGAGAGAGAGAGAAAGAGGGAAGGAGAGAAAAGGGGAAAGGGGTGGGGAGAAAGTGGTGGGAGAGAAACGGGTGGGGGAGAAAGGGGTGGGGGAGCAAGGGGTGGAGGAGCAAGGTGTGGGGGAGCAAGGGGTGGGTGGGGTGGGTGGGGGAGAAAGTGGTGGAGGGAGGGGGGGTGGGGGGTGTGGGGGGGAAGGGTGTGTGTGGAGGGAGATCGGGGTTGTGGGGGGAATGTGGCTGGGGGCTGGAAAGGGAGGGGGAGAGGGAGGGGAGGGGGGAAGGGTAGGGGGAAGGGGGGTGTGGGGGAATGGGGGGAAGGGGATGGGGGAAGGGGGTGTGGGGGAATGGGGGGAAGGGGATGGGGGAAGGGGGTGTGGGGAATGGGGGGAAGGGGGTGTGGGGGGGAAGGGGGTGGGGGAAGGGGGTGTGGGGGAAGGGGATGGGGGGAAGGGGTGTGGGGAAATGGGGGGGAAGTGGGTGTGGGGGGGAAGGGGGTGGGGGGGAAGGGGGTGTGGGGGGGTGTGGGGGGAAGGGGGTGTGGGTGAATGGGGGGGAAGGGGGTGTGGGGGAATGGGGGGAAGGGGGTGTGGGTGAATGGGGGGGGAAGGGGGTGTGGGGGAATGGGGGGAAGGGGGTGTGGGGGAATGGGGGGAAGGGGGGTGTGGGGGAAGGGGTGTGGGGGAAGGGGGTGTGGGGGAAGGGGCTGTGGGGGAAGGGGGTGTGGGAGAATGGGGGGGAAGGGGGTGTGGGTGAATGGGGGAAGGGGTGTGGGGAATGGGGGGAAGGGGGTGTGGGGGAATGGGGGGGAAGGGTTGTGGGGGAATGGGGGGAAGGGGGTGTGGGGAATGGGGGGAAGGGGGTGTGGGGGAATGGGGGGGAGGGTGTGGGGGAATGGGGGGGAAGGGGGTGTGGGGGGGAAGGGGGTGTGGGGGGGAATTGGGGGGAAGGGGATGGGGGGAAGGGGGTGTGGGGAATGGGGGGGAGGGGTGTGGGGAATGGGGGGAAGGGGGTGTGGGGGAATGGGGGGAAGGGGGTGTGGGGGAATGGGGGGGGAGGGGTGTGGGGAATGGGGGGAAGGGGGTGTGGGGGGGAAGGGGGTGTGGGGGGGAATTGGGGGGAAGGGGATGGGGGGAAGGGGGTGGGGGGGAATGGGGGGGAAGGGGGTGTGGGGGGGAATGGGGGGGAAGGGGTGTGGGGGGGAATGGGGGGAAGGCGGTGTGGGGGGAATGGGGGGAAGAGGGTGTGTGGGGGGGAAGGGGGGGAAGGGGGGGTGTGGGGGGGAATGGGGGGGAAGGGGGGTGTGGGGGGGAGGGGGTGTGGGGGGGAAGGGGGGGAAGGGAGTGTGGGGGGGAAGGGGGTGTGGGGGGAAGGGGGGGAGAGGGTGCGGGGGGGAAGGGGGGAAGGGGGTGTGGGGGGGAAGGGGGGGGAGGGGGTGTGGGGGGGAAGGGGGTGTGGGTGGGAAGGGGGTGGAAGAGGGTGTGGGGGGAAGGGGGTGGAAGGGGGAGTGGGGGGGAAGGGGGTGGAAGGGGGTGTGGGGGGGGAAGGGGCGGGAAGGGGGTGTGGGGGGGAAGAGGCGGGGAAGGGGGTGTGGGGGGAAGGGGGGGGAAGGGGGTGTGGGTGGGAAGGGGGGGAAGGGGGTGTGGGGGGAAGGGGGTGTGGGGGGAAGGGGGTGTGGGGGGAAGGGGGTGTGGGTGGAAGGGGATGTGGGGGAATGGGGGGGAAGGGGGTGTGGGGGGAAGGGGATGCGGGGGAAGGGGGCATGGGGGAATGGGGTGGAAGGAGGTGTGGGGGGGAAGGGGATGCGGGGGAAGGGGGCATGGGGAATGGGGGGGAAGGGAGTGTGGGGGAATGGGGGGGAAGGGGGTGTGGGGGAATGGGGGGGAAGGGGGTGTGGGGGAATGGGGGGGAAGGGGTTGTGTGGGGGAATGGGGGGGAAGGGGGTGAGGGGGAGTGGGGGGGAAGGGGTGTGGGGGAATGGGTGGGAAGGGGGTGCGGGGGGAATGGGGGGGAAGGGGGTGTGGGGGAATGGGGGGAAGGGGGTGGGGGTGAAGGTGGTGTGGGGGAATGGGGGGAATGGGGTGTGGGGAATGGGGGGGAAGGGGGTGTGGGGGAATGGGGGGAAGGGGGGTGTGGGGGAATGGGGGGGAAGGTGTGTGTGGGGAATGGGGGGGAAGGGGGTGTGGGGAATGGGGGGGAATGGGGGGGAAGGGGGTGTGGGGGAATGTGGGGGAAGGGGGTGTGGGGGAATGGGGGGGAAGGGGGGGAATGGGGGGGGAAGGGGTGTGGGGGAATGGGGGGAAGGGGATGTGGGAAGGGGCTGGGGAATGTGGGGGAAGTGGATGGGGGGAATGGGGGGAAGGGGATGGGGGGAATGGGGGAAGGGGATGGGGGGAAGGGGGTGTGGAGGAATGGGGGGGAAGGGGGTGTGGGGGAATGGGGGGAAGGGGTGTGGGTGAATGCGGGGGAAGGGGGTGTGGGGAATGGGGGGGAAGGGGTGTGGGGGAATGGGGGGGAAGGTGTGGTGGGGGAATGGGGGGAAAGGGAGTGTGGGGGAATGGGGGAAGGGGGTGTGGGGGAATGGGGGGAAGGGGGTGTGGGGGAATGGGGGGAAGGGGGTGTGGGGGAATGGGGGGAAGGGGGTGTGGGGGAATGGGGGGGAAGGGGGTGTGGGGGAATGGGGGGGGAGGGGTGTGGGGGAATGGGGGAGAAGGGGGTGTGGGGGAATGGGGGGGAAGGGGGTGTGGGGGAATGGGGGGAAGGGGGTGTGGGGGAATGGGGGGAAGGGGGTGTGGGGGAATGGGGGGAAGGGGGTGTGGGGGAATGGGGGTGAAGGGGGTGTGGGGGAATGGGGGGGAAGGGGGTGTGGGGGAATGGTGGGGTAGGGGCTGTGGGTGAATGGGGGGGAATGGGGGGTGTGGGGAATGGGGGGGAATGGGGGGTGTGGGGGGAATGGGGGGGATGGGGGTTTGGGGGGGAAGGGGGTGTGGGTGTGGGGGGGAATGGGGGGATGGGGGTGTGGGGGGGAATGGGGGGAAGGGGGTGTGGGGGGGAATGGGGGAAGGGGGTGTGGGGGGGAAGGGGTGGAAGGGGGTGTGGGGGGAGGGGGGGAAGGGGGTGTGGGGGGGGAAGGGGGGTGGGGGGGGGAAGAGTGGGAAGGGGTGTGGGGGGAAGGGGGGGAAGGGTGTGTGGGGGTGAAGGGGGGGAAAGGGGTGTGGGGGGGAAGGGGGGAAAGGGGTGTGGGGGGGAAGGGGGGAAGGGGGTGAAGGGGGGGAAGGTGGTGTGGGGGGAAGGGTGTGTGGGGGGGAAGGGGGGAAGGGGGTGTGGGGGGGAAGGGTGGAAGGGGGTGTGGGGGGGAAGGGGGTGTGGGGGGGAATGGGGGGAAGGGGGTGTGTGGGGGAATGGGGGGAAGGGCGTGTGGGGGGGAAGGGGGAAGGGGGTGTGGGGGGGAAGGGGAAGGGGGTGTGTGGGGGGGAAGAGGGTGGAAGGGGGTGTGGCGGGGAAGAGGGTGGAAGGGGGTGTGGGGGGGAAGGGGTTGTGGGGGGGAAGGGAGTGTGGGGGGAAGGGGGTGTGGGGGGGAAGGGGGGAAGTGGGTGTGGGGGGAAGGGGGTGTGGGGGAATGGGGGGAAGGGTGTGGGGGGGAATGCAGGGAAGGGTGTGGGGGGGAATGGGGGGGAAGGGGTTTGGGGAATGGGGGGAAGGGGGAGTGGGGGAAGGGGTGTGGGGGAATGGGCGGGAAGGGGGTGCGGGGGAATGGGGGGAAGGGGGTGTGGGGGAATGGGGGGAAGGGGGTGGGGGTGAAGGTGGTGTGGGGGAATGGGGGGAAGGGGGTGTGGGGGAAAGGGGGGGAAGGGGATGGGGGGAATGGGGGGAAGGGGGTGTGGGGAATGTGGGGGAAGGGGGTGTGGGGTGAAGAGGGTGGAAGGGGGTGTGGGGGGGAAGAGGGTTTGGGGGAATGGAGGGGAAGGGTGTGGGGGGAATGGGGGGGAAGGGGGTTTGGGGGAATGGGGGGGAAGGGGAGTGGGGGAATGGGGGGGAAGGGGGCGTGGGGGAATGGGGGGGAAGGGGGTTTGGGGGAATGGGGGGGAAGGGTGTGGGGGGAATGGGGGGGAAGGGGGTTTGGGGGAATGGGCGGGAAGGGGTTTGGGGGAATGGGGGGAAGGGGCGTGGGGGAATGGGGGGGAAGGGGGTTTGGGGGAATGGGGGGGAAGGGTGTGGGGGGGAATGGGGGGAAGGGGGTTTGGGGGAATGGGGGGGAAGGGGGAGTGGGGAAGGGGGTGTGGGGAATGGGCGGGAATGGGGTGCGGGGAATGGGGGGAAGGGGGTGGGGGTGAAGGTGGTGTGGGGGAATGGGGGAAGGGGGTGTGGGGGGAAAGGGGGGGAAGGGGATGGGGGAAGGGGTGTGGGGGAATGTGGGGGAAGGGGGTGTGGGTGAATGGGGGGGAAGGGGTGTGGGGGAATGCGGGGAAGGGTGTGGGGGGGAATGGGGGTAAGGGTGTGTGGGGAATGGGGTGGAAGGGGGTTTGGGGAATGGGAGGGAAGGGGGAGTGGGGGAAGGGGTGTGGGGGAATGGGGGGAAGGGGGTGTGGGGGAAAGGGGGGGAAGGGGATGGGGGGAAGGGGGTGTGGGGGAATGTGGGGGAAGGGGGTGTGGGTGAATGGGGGGGAAGGGGGTGAGGGGGAATGGGGGGAATGGGATGGGGGAATGGGGGAAGGGGATGGGGGGAAGGGGGTGTGGAGGAATGGGGGGATGGGGGTGTGGGGAATGGGGGGAAGGGGGTGTGGGGGAATGCGGGGGAAGGGGGTGTGGGGGAATGGGGGGGAAGGGTGTGTGGGGGAATGGGGGGAAAGGGAGTGTGGGGGAATGGGGGGAAGGGGGTGTGGGGGAATGGGGGAAGGAGTGTGGGGGAATGGGGGGAAGGGGGTGTGGGGGAAAGGGGGGAAGGGGGTGTGGGGGAATGGGGGGAAGGGGGTGTGGGGGAATGGGGGGAAGGGGGTATGGGGTGGAAGGGGGTGAGGGAATGGGGGGAAGGGGGTGTGGAATGGGGGGGAAGGGGTTGTGGGGGAATGGGGGGGAAGGGGGTGTGGGGGAATGGGGGGAAGGGGGTGTGGGGGAATGGGGGGGAAGGGGTGTGGGGGAATGGGGGGGAAGGGTGTGTGGGGGAATGGGGTGAAGGGGGTGTGGGGGAATGGGGGGGAAGGGGGTGGGGGGGAATGGGGGGGAAGGGGGTGTGGGGGAACGGGGGGGAATGGGGGTGTGGGGAATGGGGGTGTGGGGGGAATGGGGGGGATGGGGGTGTGGGGGGAATGGGGGGGAAGGGGGTGTGGGGGGAATGGGGGGAAGGGGGTGTGGGGGGAAGGGGTGGAAGGGGGTGTGGGGGGGAGGTGGTGTGGGGGGGAAGGGGGGTGTGGGGGGGAAGAGTGGGAAAGGGGTGTGGGGGGAAGGGGGGGAAGGGGGTGTGGGGGGAAGGGGGGAAGGGGAAGGGGGGTGTGGGGGGGAAGGGGGTGTGGGGGGGAACGGGGGTGTGGGGGGAAGGGGGGAAGGGTGTGTGGGGGGGAAGGGGGGTGAAGGGGGTGTGAGGGGGAAGGGGGGAAGGGGGTGAGGGAGGGAAGGGGGAAGGGGGTGTGGGGGGAAGGGGGAAGGGGGGAAAGGGGTGTGGGATGAAGGGGGGGAAGGGTGTGTGTGGGGGAAGGGGGTGTGGGGGGGAAGGGGGTGTGGGGGGGAAGGTGGTGTGGGGGGGAAGGGGGAAGGGGGAAGGGGGGGAAGGGTGTGTGGGGTGGAAGGGGGTGTGGGGGGGAAGGGGGTGGGAAGGGGGGGTGGGGGGGAAGGGGGGGTGGGGGGGAAGGGGGGAAGGGGGTGTGGGGGGAAGGGGGAGAAGGTGCTGTGGGGGGAAGGGGGAAGGGAGTGTGGGTGGGAGGGGGGGAAGGGGGAGGGAAGGGGGGGAAGGGGGTGTGGGGGTAAGGGGGTTAAGGGGAAAGGGGGGAGTAAGGGGGAAGGGGGGGAAGGGAGGGAAGGGGGTGTGGGGGTCAAGGGGGGGAAGGGGGTGTGGGGGGAAGGGGGTGTGGGGGAATGGGGGTGAAGGGGTGTGGGGGGAAGGGGATATGGGGAAGGGGGTGTGGGGAAATGGGGGCGTGGGGGTGTGGGGGGGAAGGGGGTGTGGGGGAAGGGGGTGTGGGGGAATGGGGGCAAGGGGGTGTGGGGGGGAAGTGGATGCGGGGGAAGGGGGCGTGGGGAATGGGGGGAAGGGGGTGTGGGGGAATGGGGGGAAGGGTGTGTGGGGGAATGGGGGGAAGAGTGTGTGTGGGGGAATGGGGGGAAAGGTGTGGGGGAATGGGGGGGAAGGTGTGTGTGGGAATGGGGGGGAAGGGGGTGTGGGGGAATGGGGGGGAAGGGGGTGTGGGGAATGGGGGGGAAGGGGGTGTGGGGGAATGGGGGGGAAGGGGATGGGGGGAAGGGGATGGGGGAATGGTGGGGAAGGTGATGGGGGGAATGGGGGGAAGGGATGGGGGAAGGTGGTTTGGGGGAATGGGGGAAGGGGGTGTGGGGGAATGGGGGGAAGGGGGTATGGGAGAATGGGGGAAGGGGGTGTGGGGGGAATGGGGTGGAAGGGGGTGTGGGGGAATGGGGGGGAAGGGGGTGTGGGGGAAGGGGTGTGGGGGAATGGGGGGAAGGGGGTGTGGGGGAATGGGGGGGAAGGGGGTGTGGGGGAATGGGGGGGAAGGGTGTGTGGGGGAATGGGGGGAAGGTGTGTGGGGGAATGGGGGGGGAAGGGGGTGTGGGGGAATGGGGGGGAAGGGGGTGTGGGGGGAATGGGGGAAGGGAATGGGGGGAAGGGGGTGTGGGGGAATGGGGGGGAAGG
>NC_140987.1:37957153-37972368 GCF_052327205.1 Somniosus microcephalus
CTTCCCACCAGTCGCTCTCTCTCTCTCTTCCCCCCGTCACTCTCTCTCTCTCTTCACCCCAGTCGTTCTCCTCTCTCTTCCCCCCAATCGCTCTCTCTCTCTCTCTTCCCCGCAGTCGCTCTCTCTCTCCTTCTCCCCCAGTCGCTCTCTCTCTCTCTCTTCCCCAGTCGCTCTCTCTCTCTCTTCCCCCCTGTCGCTCTCTCTCTTCCCCCCAGTCGCTCTCTCTCTCTCTTCCCCCAGTCGCTCTCTCTCTCTTCCCCAGTCGCTCTCTCTCACTCTCTCTTCCCACCAGTCGCTCTCACTCTCTTCCCCCCATCGCTCTCTCTCTCTCTTCACCCAGTCGCTCTCTCTCTCTCTTCCCCAGTCGCTCATCTCTCCTCCCCATCCTCTCTCTCTCCCCCCAGTCGCTCTCTCTCTCTCCCCCCAGTCGCGCTCTCTCTCTCTTCCCCCCAGTCGCGCTCTCTCTCTTCCCCCAGTAGCTACTCTCTGCTTCCCCCCGTCGCTCTCTCTTCTTCCCCCGTCGCTCTCTCTCTTCCCCCCCGTCGCTCTCTCTCTCTTCCCCCCAGTCGCTCTCTCTCTTCCCCCCAGTCGCTCTCTCTCTCTCTTCCCCCAGTCGCTCTCTCTCTTCCCCCCAGTCGCTCTCGCTCTCTTCCCCCCAGTCGCTCTCTCTCTCTCTTCCCCCCACTCGCTCTCTCTCTCAACCCCCAGTCGCTCTCTCTCTCTCTTCCCCAGTCGCTCTCTCTCTCTCAACCCCCAGTTGCTCTCTCTCTCTCTTCCCCCCAGTCGCTCTCTCTCTCTCTTCCCCCAGTCGCTCTCTCTCTTCCCCCAGTCGCTCTCTCTCTCTCTTACCCCAGTCGCTCGCTCTCTCTCTCCCCTCAGTCGCTCTCTCTCGCTCTCTTCCCCCCCAGTCGCTCTCTCTCTCTCTTCCCCCCAGTCGCTCTCTCTCTCAACCCCCCAGTCGCTCTCTCTCTTCCCCCAGTCGCTCTCTCGCTCTCTCTTCCCCAGTCGCTCTCTCTCTCTCTCCCCCAGTTGCTCTCTCTCTTCCCCCCAGTGTCTCTCTCTCTCTCTCTCCCCCAGTCGCTCTCGCTCTCTCTTCCCAAGTCGCTCTCATCTCTACCTTCCGCCCAGTCGCTCTCTCTCTCTCTTCCCCCAGTCCCTCTCTCTCTCTCTCCCCCAGTCGCTCTCTCTCTCTCTTCCCCCAGTCGCTCTCTCTCTCTCTTCCCCCCAGTCGCTCTCCTCTCTCTCTTCCCCCCATTGCGCTCTCTCTCTCTTCCCCCAGTCGCTCTCTCTCACTCTCTCTTCCCACCAGTCGCTCTCTCTCTCTCTTCCCCCCCACGTCACTCTCTCTCTCTCTCTTCACCCCAGTCGTTCTCTCTCTCTTCCCCCCAGTCGCTCTCTCTTTCTTGCCCCAGTCGCTCTCTCTCCTCTCTTCCCCCCACTCACTCTCTCTCCTCCCCCCACAGCGCGTCTCTCTCCTCCCCCCACTTCGCTCTCTTTCCTCCCCCCACTCGCTCCTCTCTCTTCTCCCCACACTCGCTCTCTCTCTTCCCCCACTCACTCTCTCTCTTCCCCCCTCCTCTCTCTTTCCCCCCACTCGCTCTCTCTTCTTCCCCCAACTCGCTCTCTCTCTTCCCCCCACTCGCTCTCTCTCTTCCCCCCCGCTCGCTCTCTCTTCCCCCCACTCGCTCTCTCTCTTCCCCCCACTCTCTCTCTCTTCCCCCCACTTCGCTCTCTTCTCCCCCCACTCGCTCTCTCTCTTCCCCCCACTCGCTCTCTCTCTTCCCCCCACTCGCTCTCTTCTCTTCCCCCACTCGCTCTCTCTCTTCCCCCCACTTCGCTCTCTCTTCCCCCGTCACTCTCTCTCTCTCTCCCCCAGTCGCTCTCTCTCTCTCTTCCCCCAGTCGCTCTCTCTCTCTCATCTTCCCCCGTCGCTCTCTCTCTCTCTCTTCCCCCCAGTCCGCTCTCTCTCTCTTCCCCCAGTCGCTCTCTTTCTCTCTTCCCACCAATCGCTCTCTCTCTCTTCCCCCCAGTCGCTCTCTCTCTCTTCCCCCCCCGTCGCTCTCTCTCTCTCTTCCCCCCAGCTCGCTCTCTCTCTCTCTTCCCCCCAGTCACTCACTCTCTCTTCCCCCCAGTCGCTCTCTCTCTCTTGCCCCCAGTCGCTCTCTCTCTCTTCCCCCGTCGTTCTCTCTCTCTATTCCCCCCAGTCGCGCTCTCTCTCTTCCCTCCAGTCGCTCTCTCTCTCTCTTCCCCCCAGTCGCTTTCTCTCTCTCTCCCCCAGTCGCTCTCTCTCTTCCCCCCAGTCGCTCTCTCTCTCTCTTCCCCCCAGTCGCTCTCTCTCGCTTCCCCCAGTCGCTCTCTCTCTCTCTCTTGCCTCCAGTCGCTCTCTCTCTCTTTCCCCCCAGTCGCTCTCTCTCTCTCTTTCCCCAGTCGCTCTCCTCGCTCTCTTCCCCCGTCGCTCTCTCTCTCTCTCTTCCCCCAGTCGCTCTCTTCTCTCTCTTCCCCCCAGTCGCTCTCTCTCTCTTCCCCCCATCGCTCTCTCTCTATTCCCCCCAGTCGCTCTCTCTCTCTCTCCCCCCAGTCACTCACTCTCTCTTCCCCCCAGTCGCTCTCTCTCTCTCTTCCCCCAGTCGCTCTCTCTCTCTTCCCCCCCAGTCGTTCTCTCTCTCTATTCCCCCCAGTCACGCTCTCTCTTCCCCCCAGTCGCGCTCTCTCTCTTCCCTCCAGTCGCTCTCTCTCTCTCTTCCCCCCAGTCGCTCTCACTCTCTTCCCCCCAGTCGCTCTCTCTCTCTCTTCCCCCCAGTCGCTCTCTCTCTCTCTTCCCCCCAGTCGTTCTCTCTCTCTATTCCCCCCAGTCACGCTCTCTTCCCCCCAGTCGCGCTCTCTCTCTTCCCCTCCAGTCGCTCTCTCTCTCTCTTCCCCCCAGTCGCTCTCACACTCTCTTCCCCCCAGTCGCTCTCTCTCTCTTCCCCAGTCGCTCTCTCTCTTCCCCCCAGTCGCTCTCTCTCTCTTCCCCCAGTCGCTCTCTCTCTCTCTTCCCCCCAGTCGCTCTCTCTCTCTCTTCCCCCCAGTCGCTCTCTCTCTCTCTTCCCCCCAGTCGCTCTCTCTCTCTCTTACCCCCAGTCGCTCTCTCTCTCTCTTCCCCCCAGTCGCGCTCTCTCTCTCTTCCCCCCCCGTCGCTCTCTCAGTTCAGTTCCAGTTCAGTTCAGTTCAAATGCTTTATTGGCATGAAAGTTTACAGAGAACCATATTGCCAAAGCTTACATAGCAAAAAGGTACAGTTTTCCAACATTCTGTAGGTGTCAATCGATTTGACATTTGTTGGGTATATACAATATTACTTTTAAACAATATTAATTTTAAACAGTCTTTCTACTTCATTTGGTATGTTCAATATTAATTTTAAACAGTCTTACTTTTAAACAGTCCTCAGGTTGTGACATGTTGTTACATATTTAGCCCCAAGGTATGGTCTGTCTCCTTCTCCTAGGACTAATCTCAATTTTGACAGATCATCCAATTCCTTGAAATCTGGGGTTGTTTGGCTTAGCTTGTTGAATAATATGTTTCTTGATGTGTTGAATTTTTCGCATTTTAGGAGGAAATGCATTTCTGTTTCAACCTCGCCAGCCAGACATTGATCGCATATTCTATTCTCTCTAGGCTGCCAGGATTTCTTGTATCTGCCTTTTTCAATTTCTAGTTGGTGGTCGCTTAGTCTGTACCTGGTGAGGGTCTGTCTCTGTTTTGTGTCTCTGATGGTCGTGAGGTAGTCTGCCAGTTTATATTCTCTTTTTAGGGCCCGGTAACATTCTAATCTGCTTTGGCTTTCGGTTATTTTGTTCCAATGTTCCAGGTAGGTTTCTTTGCATTTTTTAATGATTTGGTTCACTCGGATTGGTGTTTGGACGGCTGTGTTGGTCTGGGGCTGGTCAGGGTCCGGCTGAGTACTTAGTTTCAGTAGCAGCTGACTCAGGGGACTCTTTTCTGGGTTTAGCTCTTGGGTCTGAAAGGCTTTGAAATGAAGGGTGTCTGGGGAGCTAGATTTGAGGTGATTTAGGAAGTTTAGTGCTCGTTTTTGGATGTTTATTATCAGTGGGTATCTGCCTAGTTCGGCTCTGCATGCATTTGTTGGCGTTTTTCTTTGGGTGCGAAGGATGCTTCGGCAGAATTCTGCATGTAGGGCTTCTATTGTGTGTTTTTCCCATTTAGTGTAGCTTTGGTGATTTAGCGGGCCCCATACTTCACTACCGTACAGTGCAATGGGCAGGATTATGCTGTCAAAAATTTTGAGCCAGATTTTGATTGGGATTTGGATGTTGTAGAGTTTTCTTTTTATTGCATATAGGGCTCTTCGGGCTTTTTCTTTTAGTGCATTCACTGCTATGCTGAAGCTCCCTGATGCTGTAATAGTTAGACCAAGGTAGGTGTAGCTCATAGTGTGTCCTATAGTGGTATCACTGAGGGTAAACTGGTATTGGTTTTCCTGACATCTGGGTCTTTTCTGAAAAATCATGATGTTGGTTTTCTTTAGATTTACTGTTAGAGCCCAATTTTGGCAGTATTTGTCGAGTAGGTCTAGTTGTTGCTGTAATCCCTGTTCTGTGGGAGACAGCAGAACCAGGTCGTCCGCATAGAACAGGGACTTCACTTCTCCATCCAGGAGACGGAGACCTGGTGACTCGCTTTGCTCCAGCATGTCTGCTAATTCATTTATGTATATGTTGAACAGAGTCGGGCTCAAATTGCAGCCCTGCCGGACGCCTCTTCTCTGGGTGAAGAAATCGGTGCGTTTGTCTCCAATTTTGACCCCGCATTTGTTTTTCAGATACATTGATTTAATAAGGTCATAGACTTTGCCCCCTATTCCACACTGAAGAAGTTTATAATAGAGCCCTTCGTGCCATATAGAGTCAAAGGCTTTCTTGAAGTCGATGAAACAGGCGAATATTTTCCCATTTTTTGTTTGGTGTTTATGTTTTTCAATGAGGGTGTGAAGGGTATAGATATGGTCGGTGGTGCGGTGTTTTGGAAGAAAGCCTATTTGGTTTTTTCTGAGGATATTATGTTTGTTAAGAAAATCAAGTAATCTACTATTTAGAATACTGCAGAATAACTTCCCTAGACAACTGTTGACACAGATGCCGCGGTAGTTATTTGGGTCTGATTTGTTTCCACTTTTATATATGGGGGAGATTAGTCCTTGGCACCAGATATCGGGAAAACAGCCTGAGCGTAATATGATGTTGAATAGTTTGAGTATCGCACCCTGCATCTCCATATTGCTGAACTTTAGCATTTCATTTTTGGTGTTGTCTGGGCCACAGGCTTTCTTTAGGTGGAGAGATTTTGTTTTTGTGGCCAGTTCTTTCCATGTGATTGGGGAGTCTAGAGGGTTTTGGTTGTCTTTAATTGTTGCTTCTAATGTGTGGAGTTTTTCTATGACCTGATGTTGACTTGGGTTTGTTTTGTTTATTGGGATGTCTTTGTAGAGGTTTTCAAAATGTGTTCTCCAGATGTCGCCATCTTGGATTGGTAATGCTTGCAATTGTGTTGTACTCAGGTTATTCCACATTTCCCAGAATTGTTTTGGATTGGTGGAGTTTTCAATTTCTTCGAGTATTTTGTGGGTATAGTTTTGTGTTTTGTTCCTAATGGTGTGTTTATATCTTTTGAGGGTTTCATTGTATCTAGTACGTAGGTCCGGATTGTTTGGTTGCCGATGCTTTTGGTTTGATATTTTTCTCAGGTCTTTTCTGGCATTTTTGCATTCGTGGTCAAACCATTTCATATTTTTATTTTGTCTTTTGTGATGCTTCCTCTTCTGTTTCACGAGGTCGGCTTTTACAGCTGCCTCATGGAAGATCATATTTATATCCTCTATGGCCGTGTTTACACCATCTCTGGTGATCTCATATAGATTTTCTTTAAATTTTGAAATTTTACTTGTGAGATCAGGTGAATTTAGTGCTGTGATGAATTTATCTCCACTGTCTGGGGCCCATCTGTATGTCTGGTTTATTTTATGTAGCTTACTGTGTTCCTTTTTTGTGTCTGTAGTTTGGGCAGAAAGTTTAAGGTACACATTTATTTGGTTATGGTCTGAGAGGGGGGATTGCTGCCTGACAGTGAATGCGTTGATATCGCAGGGGTCCAGGTCAGTGATTGTATAGTCCACCACACTAGACCCAAGAGTTGAGGAGTATGTGAGTCTCCCTAGGGAGTCCCCTCTGAACCTACCATTAACTATGTACAGGCCTAAGGCTCGGCAGAGTTGCACTACCTCCCTACCGCTTTTATTTATTTCACGATCAAGGTTGTTCCGATTTGCGATGGCTGGTGTGACATCTAAAGGGGTCTGGCCAAACACATGGTTGTTTCCCTGTGGGTCTATGAAGTCAGGTTCGCAGCCGGTCCTTGCATTTATGTCCCCACATATTATCACCTTTCCTTGGGCCTGGAAATGGCTGATTTCCATGTGGAGAGTATCAAATAACTCCTCTTCGAAATATGGCGAATCTATTGGAGGTATGTAGATCGCACATAAGTAAACATCTTTTTTTGCTATTCCTATATTTTTATCTAGTTTTAGCCATACGTGTGATTTCCCCTGTTTTACCGGTGAGATGTGTTTGTCCAGTTCTCCCTTATACCACACCAATATTCCCCCGGAGGTTCTGCCCTTGCGTGTTTTAGTGTTCTTTACTGAGGGCACAATGATTTCATGGTACATTGGAGGACAGTGGGTCGGCATGTCCTTTTGGCACCATGTTTCTGTTAACACAATTATATCAATGTCTTTTATAGCTTTTAGGAATTCAGGGTCTGTACTCTTCATCCCAAAAGTTGAGGAGCGGAGGCCCTGGATATTCCAGCAGCTTATGTGGAAAGAACGCATTTATATAGTTCAATAAAACGAAATAAAATGGACCTATTTTGTGGGATGAGTGTGGAAACACTATTTTCTATAATGCTAAGTGATGATTTAGTATAAATTTCATGAGGCATGCACATATATCTATCTAATAATAGTAATAATACTGATAAGATAACAATAATGATAATGATAAATAACAATATTAATAATTTCTCCGGCTTTCTATCAGGCTGTTCAGCATCGTCATGATCTTTCTCAGTTCTTGGTCTACAGTCTGTGGTCTAGAGGGGGGTCTTGGGTCAGGTATAAAAGCACGGTTCTGTTGTCGGTTTTGTAAAGGGGGGTGGGGGACATTGGTGGTCCTGTTTGGGCTCCCAATGGTAGGGGGGGTGGGAGGGCTGCGTCTTTTGGCAGTGTTTATGAGGTTTCTTGCGAAGACCCACATCCGCTGTTTGAGTAGATGTATTTCGTCATAGAGGTCCCTTGTGTTGATGTTTGGATGATGGGCCAGGGAGACGTTGGGGAGGACAGAACATCTCGTGTCGATCTCCCTGTTGGTGTTGTGGATTATATAGGCTGGGGTGTCCTTTCTGGGCAGTAGTGTGGAGATCACGATCCGCGCCTCGGGGAATTCCCTGCTGGCCTTTTCTGCCATCCTGCTCACCGCCCAAGCCGTGCCTTCCTGTAGGGTGCGTAGGTCGTTCGTGCCTGTGTGGATCACAATCCATTTGGGGCTTCCAAGGGATTCTTTGTTCAGGATCTTCATTGCTTGGCCTGTGTTGCTGCACCATTTTTTCAGGACTTGATGGTCTGGGGACAGCCTCTGGGGGTCCAGAAACTTTCCGTTGGAGTCGGTCAGCAGGACCGCCTGAGGGGCTGGTTTTTCAGACTGGGTAACAGTAGTCTGGGTAGGACTCGCCTGGTGGCTGGTTGTTGGCTGGGTTTCTGGGATATGTTGTGTGGCAGGAGCGGGGTTTGGGGCTTTCGGTGTGTCCTCGTTTGGGGGGGTATCTGTCGGTTTTTGTGTTCCTGTGTGTGAGGACTGGGTAGCAGTAGTCTGGGCATGACTCGACTGAGGGCTGGTTGGAGCGGGGTTTGTGGCTTTCGGTGTGTCTTCGTGTGGGGTGGCATCCGGCGGGTTCTGTGTCCTTGTGTGTGTTGTTTTTGTGTCCTCAGGTTTTTGGACCTTAAGAGGTTTGTGTTGCCTGCTGAGCCTTTCTACGGTCTCCTTCATTTTGTTTAGTTGAGTACGGAGTTCTTTGATCTCATTTCTTTGCTCCTCTATGGTCTTTCTCAGCTTGTGGATGGTGGACTCGTGTTCCGTTTTTAGCTGTTTGAATTCCTCCTTCAAATTCTTGGCCAGTGTTTCTCTGTATTCGTTGAAATCAAGTTCTAGTTTGGCCAGATTCTCTTTCATCATTTTGTTTTCGTTGAGAGGTGTGGGGGGGGTGGAGATGTACAGGGAGGTGTTTTCCTCTGCTGGTCTCTCTTCTTCTTCCTCCACTTGGCTCTCCTCATCCTCTGTTCGACTCTCTTTTGCTTCCTGTCCATTGGTCCTCTTTGTGTCTGCCTTAGTTTTCAACTGGGGGAATTCCTTTTCGAAGGTGTCCAGATTTTCCACATTCCCCTGTATCATGATCTTTCTATTTTTGTTGTAGTAGCTTATGGTTAGCAGGGGGTCATCTTTATCTAGGTTTCCATCTTTACATATTTTCAGTCTGCCTCCACTGCCAATACCTTCACTGGAGACGTATGTGTAGTGTTTTTGTAAAGTCTCCTTCCAGGAGGTGACGTATTCGGTGTAGAATATGAGGTTGTTCTTCAGCTTAGTCCCTTTGTGTGTGATATAGTCCACGTAGAGGATTTCTGGGTTATTTTTTAGTGTTGTGTACTTGTATTTTTCCTTTGCTTTATTTTTTGTGCATTGCTCAGGATATATCATTTCCCTGCTCATTGTAGTCGTTTGTTTTTTGTCTCAGATAGATAACTTTTTTTTCTCTTTTTTGTGTCGTGTTCCACCTTAGCCCACTTTTAGGTCCAAAATTGGGAGTTTTTCAGGGGTTCATCTTTGATATAGCTGCTCTTAAAGGTTTATCTTTCTCTTTTTCTCACAGGCTCTTGGTTCGGGTAGTTTATCGTTTCTCTCGGGTTTCTATTCCTTTTCCTCGCGGGTTTGTTGTTCTTTTTCCAGGTTTTTTTTTTTTTCGAGCTAAATTTAAATAAAATTAAACTTTTTCCGAACTAACTTTAACTAAAATGAAACTTAGGTAGAGTTAGGTAAAACTTATTTCTCCGGCTTTTTCTCTCCAGCTGGTGTTTCCTCTCCTCTCTCTCTCTCTCACGCTCTCTCGCTCCGTCTCTCTCTCTCTAGGTGCAGTTACCTCTCTTTGCTCCTTTTCTCCTTTCAGCCGTTTCCCTTCGTTCAAATTTCGCGCGCTCAGCTCTCAGCGCTCTCTCCGGGCTTCTGCCCTGGCCCCAGCCCCTCGGCTCGGCTGTGCTGTCCCGGCCCGGTGTTTGTCCGAGTTTCTCCGACCCCGGAGTTTCTCGGGTTTCAGGCCCCGGGCTTGCTCGCTCTCCAGGCCCGACCCGATCCGGCACCCCTACCTCTCCACTCGCCTCTTTGACTGGCTCGGGCCGCTCCTCCCGGTCTGGGTCTACTCCTGTTGCTGCTCGCTCTCCTTCTCTCCGGTGCCTCGCTCGGCCCGGTTCCTCGGGCCTTTCTCCGGCTTCAGGCTCCGTGCTCCGGTTGCTGCTCGGGCTCTGCTCTCTCTCTCTCCCTGTTTTGGAGTTCTCTCTCTCTGTTCCCGGTTTCTCTCTCTCTGTTCCCGGGTTTTCCTGCGCTGTTCTGGCTCCGATCCCCCGGCCGCTGTTTTGCTTTGAACGGTCGGTTGCGAGGCGCCTCTCTCTCTCTTCCCCCAGTCGCTCTCTCTCTCTCTTCCCCCAGTCGCTCTCTCTCTCTCTTCCCCCCAGTCGCTCTCTCTCTTCCCCCCAGTCGCTCTCTCTCTCTTCCCCCCAGTCGCTCTCTCTCTCTTCCCCCCAGTCGCTCTCTCTCTCTCTTCCCCCCAGTCGCTCTCTCTCTCTCTTCCCCCCAGTCGCGCTCTCTCTCTCTTCCCCCCAGTCGCTCTCTCTCTCTTCCCCCAGTCGCTCTCTCTCTCTCTTCCCCCCAGTCGCTCTCTCTCTTCCCCCCAGTCGCTCTCTCTCTCTCTTCCCCCCAGTCGCTCTCTCTCTCTCTTCCCCCCAGTCGCTCTCTCTCTCTCTTCCCCCCAGTCGCTCTCTCTCTCTTCCCCCCAGTCGCTCTCTCTCTCTCTTCCCCCAGTCGCTCTCTCTCACTCTCTCTTCCCACCAGTCGCTCTCTCTCTCTCTTCCCCCGTCACTCTCTCTCTCTCTTCACCCCAGTCGTTCTCTCTCTCTCTTCCCCCCAGTCGCTCTCTCTTTCTTGCCCCCAGTCGCTCTCTCTCTCTTCCCCCCACTCACTCTCTCTCCTCCCCCCACTCGCGCTCTCTCCTCCCCCCACTCGCTCTTTCCTCCCCCCACTCGCTCTCTCTCTTCTCCCCACTCGCTCTCTCTCTTCCCCCCACTCACTCTCTCTCTTCCCCCCACTCTCTCTTCCCCCCACTCGCTCTCTCTCTTCCCCCCACTCGCTCTCTCTCTTCCCCCCACTCCGCTCTCTCTCTTCCCCCCACTCGCTCTCTCTTCCCCCCAGTCGCTCTCTCTCTCTCTTCCCCCCAGTCGCCCTCTCTCTCTCTTCCCCCAGTCGCTCTCTCTCTCTCTTCCCCCGTCGCTCTCTCTCTCTCTCTTCCCCCAGTCGCTCTCTCTCTTCCCCCCAGTCGCTCTTTCTCTCTTCCCCCAATCGCTCTCTCTCTCTTCCCCCCAGTCGCTCTCTCTCTCTTCCCCCCAGTCGCTCTCTCTCTCTCTTCCCCCCAGTCGCTCTCTCTCGCTTCCCCCAGTCGCTCTCTCTCTCTCTCTTGCCTCCAGTCGCTCTCTCTCTCTTCCCCCCAGTCGCTCTCTCTCTCTCTTTCCCCAGTCGCTCTCTCGCTCTCTTCCCCCGTCGCTCTCTCTCTCTCTCTTCCCCCAGTCGCTCTCTCTCTCTCTTCCCCCCAGTCGCTCTCTCTCTCTTCCCCCCAATCGCTCTCTCTCTCTCTTCCCCCCAGTCGCTCTCTCTCTCTCTTCCCCCCAGTCGCTCTCTCTCTCTTCCCCCCCAGTCGTTCTCTCTCTCTAGTCCCCCCAGTCACGCTCTCTCTTCCCCCCAGTCGCGCTCTCTCTCTTCCCTCCAGTCGCTCTCTCTCTCTCTTCCCCCCAGTCGCTCTCACACTCTCTTCCCCCCAGTCGCTCTCTCTCTCTCTTCCCCCCAGTCGCTCTCTCTCTCTCTTCCCCCCAGTCGTTCTCTCTCTCTATTCCCCCCAGTCATGCTCTCTCTTCCCCCCAGTCGCGCTCTCTCTCTTCCCTCCAGTCGCTCTCTCTCTCTCTTCCCCCCAGTCGCTCTCACACTCTCTTCCCCCCAGTCGCTCTCTCTCTCTTCCCCAGTCGCTCTCTCTCTCTTCCCCCCAGTCGCTCTCTCTCTCTTCCCCCCAGTCGCTCTCTCTCTCTCTTCCCCCCAGTCGCTCTCTCTCTCTCTTCCCCCCAGTCGCTCTCTCTCTCTCTTACCCCCAGTCGCTCTCTCTCTCTCTTCCCCCCAGTCGCGCTCTCTCTCTCTTCCCCCCCCGTCGCTCTCTCTCTCTCTTCCCCCAGTCGCTCTCTCTCTCTCTTCCCCCAGTCGCTCTCTCTCTCTTCCCCCCAGTCGCTCTCTCTTCCCCCCAGTCGCTCTCTCTCTCTTCCCCCCAGTCGCTTTCTCTCTCTTCCCCCCAGTCGCTCTCTCTCTCTCTTCCCCCCAGTCGCTCTCTCTCTCTCTTCCCCCCAGTCGCGCTCTCTCTCTCTTCCCCCCAGTCGCTCTCTCTCTCTCTTCCCCCAGTCGCTCTCTCTCTCTCTTCCCCCAGTCGCTCTCTCTCTCTCTTCCCCCCAGTCGCTCTCTCTTCCCCCCAGTCGCTCTCTCTCTCTCTTCCCCCCAGTCGCTCTCTCTCTCTCTTCCCCCCAGTCGCTCTCTCTCTCTCTTCCCCCCAGTCGCTCTCTCTCTCTCTTCCCCCAGTCGCTCTCTCTCTCTCTCTTCCCACCAGTCGCTCTCTCTCTCTCTTCCCCCGTCACTCTCTCTCTCTCTTCACCCCAGTCGTTCTCTCTCTCTCTTCCCCCCGTCGCTCTCTCTCTTTCTTGCCCCCAGTCGCTCTCTCTCTCTCTTCCCCCCAGTCGCTCTCTCTCTCTCTTCCCCCCAGTCGCTCTCTCTCTCTCTCTTCCCCCCAGTCGCTCTCTCTCTTCCCCCCAGTCGCTCTCTCTCTCTCTTCCCCCCAGTCGCTCGCTCTCTCTCTTCCCCCCAGTCGCTCTCTCGCTCTCTTCCCCCCAGTCGCTCTCTCTCTCTTCCCCCCAGTCGCTCTCTCTCTCAACCCCCCAGTCGCTCTCTCTCTCTTCCCCCCCAGTCGCTCTCTCTCTCTCTTCCCCCCAGTCGCTCTCTCTCTCTCTTCCCCCCAGTTGCTCTCTCTCTTCCCCCCAGTCGCTCTCTCTCTCTCTTCCCCCCAGTCGCTCTCGCTCTCTCTTCCCCCAAGTCGCTCTCTCTCTACCTTCCGCCCAGTCGCTCTCTCTCTCTCTTCCCCCCAGTCCCTCTCTCTCTCTTCCCCCAGTCGCTCTCTCTCTCTCTTCCCCCCAGTCGCTCTCTCTCTCTCTTCCCCCCAGTCGCTCTCTCTCTCTCTTCCCCCCATTGCGCTCTCTCTCTCTTCCCCCAGTCGCTCTCTCTCACTCTCTCTTCCCACCAGTCGCTCTCTCTCTCTCTTCCCCCCGTCACTCTCTCTCTCTCTCTTCACCCCAGTCGTTCTCTCTCTCTTCCCCCCAGTCGCTCTCTCTCTTTCTTGCCCCCAGTCGCTCTCTCTCTCTCTTCCCCCCACTCACTCTCTCTCCTCCCCCCACTCGCGCTCTCTCCTCCCCCCACTCGCGCTCTCTCCTCCCCCCACTCGCTCTCTTTCCTCCCCCCACACTCGCTCTCTCTCTTCTCCCCACTCGCTCTCTCTCTTCCCCCCACTCACTCTCTCTCTTCCCCCCACTCTCTCTTCCCCCCACTCGCTCTCTCTCTTCCCCCCACTTGCTCTCTCTCTTCCCCCCACTCGCTCTCTCTCTTCCCCCCACTCGCTCTCTCTTCCCCCCCCACTCGCTCTCTCTCTTCCCCCCAGTCGCTCTCTCTCTCTCTTCCCCCCAGTCGCCCTCTCTCTCTCTTCCCCCAGTCGCTCTCTCTCTCTCTTCCCCCGTCGCTCTCTCTCTCTCTCTTCCCCCCAGTCGCTCTCTTTCTCTCTTCCCCCCAATCGCTCTCTCTCTCTTCCCCCCAGTCGCTCTCTCTCTCTCTTCCCCCCAGTCGCTCTCTCTCTCTCTTCCCCCCAGTCGCTCTCTCTCTCTCTTCCCCCCAGTCGCTCTCTCTCTCTTCCCCCCAGTCCGCTCTCTCTCTCTTCCCCCCCAGTCATTCTCTCTCTCTATTCCCCCCAGTCACGCTCTCTCTTCCCCCCAGTCGCGCTCTCTCTCTCTTCCCTCCAGTCGCTCTCTCTCTCTCTTCCCCCCAGTCGCTTTCTCTCTCTCTTCCCCCCAGTCGCTCTCTCTCTTCCCCCCAGTCGCTCTCTCTCTCTCTTCCCCCCAGTCGCTCTCTCTCGCTTCCCCCAGTCGCTCTCTCTCTTGCCTCCAGTCGCTCTCTCTCTCTTCCCCCCAGTCGCTCTCTCTCTCTCTTTCCCCAGTCGCTCTCTCGCTCTCTTCCCCCGTCGCTCTCTCTCTCTCTCTCTTCCCCCAGTCGCTCTCTCTCTCTCTTCCCCCCAGTCGCTCTCTCTCTCTTCCCCCCAATCGCTCTCTCTCTATTCCCCCCAGTCGCTCTCTCTCTCTCTTCCCCCCAGTCACTCACTCTCTCTTCCCCCCAGTCGCTCTCTCTCTCTCTTCCCCCCAGTCGCTCTCTCTCTCTTCCCCCCCAGTCGTTCTCTCTCTCTATTCCACCCAGTCACGCTCTCTCTTCCCCCCAGTCGCGCTCTCTCTCTTCCCTCCAGTCGCTCTCTCTCTCTCTTCCCCCCAGTCGCTCTCACACTCTCTTCCCCCCAGTCGCTCTCTCTCTCTCTTCCCCCCAGTCGCTCTCTCTCTCTCTTCCCCCCAGTCGTTCTCTCTCTCTATTCCCCCCAGTCACGCTCTCTCTTCCCCCCCAGTCGCGCTCTCTCTCTTCCCTCCAGTCGCTCTCTCTCTCTCTTCCCCCCAGTCGCTCTCACACTCTCTTCCCCCCAGTCGCTCTCTCTCTCTTCCCCAGTCGCTCTCTCTCTCTTCCCCCCAGTCGCTCTCTCTCTCTTCCCCCCAGTCGCTCTCTCTCTCTCTTCCCCCCAGTCGCTCTCTCTCTCTCTTCCCCCCAGTCGCTCTCTCTCTCTCTTCCCCCCAGTCGCTCTCTCTCTCTTACCCCCAGTCGCTCTCTCTCTCTCTTCCCCCCAGTCGCGCTCTCTCTCTCTTCCCCCCCCGTCGCTCTCTCTCTCTCTTCCCCCAGTCGCTCTCTCTCTCTCTTCCCCCAGTCGCTCTCTCTCTCTCTTCCCCCCAGTTGCTCTCTCCCTTCCCCCCAGTCGCTCTCTCTCTCTTCCCCCCAGTCGCTCTCTCTCTCTTCCCCCCAGTCGCTCTCTCTCTCTCTTCCCCCCAGTCGCTCTCTCTCTCTCTTCCCCCCAGTCGCACTCTCTCTCTCTTCCCCCCAGTCGCTCTCTCTCTCTCTTCCCCCAGTCGCTCTCTCTCTCTCTTCCCCCAGTCGCTCTCTCTCTCTCTTCCCCCCAGTCGCTCTCTCTCTTCCCCCCAGTCGCGCTCTCTCTCTCTTCCCCCCAGTCGCACTCTCTCTCTCTTCCCCCCAGTCGCTCTCTCTCTCTCTTCCCCCAGTCGCTCTCTCTCTCTCTTCCCCCAGTCGCTCTCTCTCTCTCTTCCCCCCAGTCGCTCTCTCTCTTCCCCCGTCACTCTCTCTCTCTCTCTTCACCCCAGTCGTTCTCTCTCTCTCTTCCCCCCAGTCGCTCTCTCTCTTTCTTGCCCCCAGTCGCTCTCTCTCTCTTCCCCCCACTCACTCTCTCTCCTACCCCCACTCGCGCTCTCTCCTCCCCCCACTCGCTCTTTCCTCCCCCCACTCGCTCTCTCTCTTCTCCCCACTCGCTCTCTCTCTTCCCCCCACTCACTCTCTCTCTTCCCCCCACTCGTCTCTTCTCCCCCACTCGCTCTCTCTCTTCCCCCCCCACTTCGCTCTCTCTCTTCCCCCCCACTCGCTCTCTCTCTTCCCCCC